>NC_092231.1:17725893-17995893 GCF_036320965.1 Panulirus ornatus | reverse complement strand
GAGTCTACGCTTTCCTGTCAAGCCTGCAGTTTCCGACAGAAGCCTTGAAGGGTTAGAAGTGCTCCTTTCCACTTCCGAATTCTTGCAGAAACTCTCCACATTTCTGCCAAGTTCGCTATCTTTGACGGAAGTTTAAAGAGCTTGGATGTCCATCCCACACTCAAGAATACTTCCACGTCTTGCTGCATTTCTTCCAAGTTAGCAGCCTGTGAACTTCTCTGTGAATCCAGGCAAATGGTGAAAAATTCCTCGAGCGAAAACGTGCCTTAAACAAGCTCTTCCAGGGTATCTTTAGCCCAGGCACACCGAGGAAAGCCGATGATAGCCTTTAGCAGCTCCTTGTATATATCCTGTGTGTAGGGTTTACCGATGAGGTGACCCAGCGCAGAAAAAGGTGACGAAAGAAATGTGTGTGTGTGTCCAATGCTTTGTTAAGTCATTGATGTTCCTGCATGTTTGACAGTGTGAGGGAACCTGTACGAAGTGTGTGTGATTATTTCCTGAGTCAGGCCAAGCCAATCCATCACACCAATGGATCATAAGGTCGTGTTCATGGGTTGTTCCGTCGTGCTTGCGGGTTATACCGTCGTACTCAAGGGGCGTGCCGTTATGCTCAAGGGTCATACCGTCGTGCTCAAGTGTCATACCGTCGAGCTAACAGCTCAGTATCCTGATGTAGTACAGTGTAGACTAGGTTTATCTAGTGTACTGTGTCACCTGATTGTAAGGTCTCTCGTGTTATTTCGTGAGGTGTGTTTATATCATTTCTTACAGCTTCACTTGTGCCACTTTCTTTTTTCTTAAATCATGTTCTTATTATGTCAGTATTACCGTAGGTTAAACTCTACCATTCACCTCAGTATTAGGTGCAACTACAAGAGCTTCTTGAAGGTTGCATACTTAACTAAGCTGCATCGGTGTATCAGTAACAGTGTGGACAGAAAATAGCCATACTGCTGTAACCTTTTCTTCTGCAATAAATAATCAGCATGAGGTTTGTGGGCGAGTGAAGTTCATGTGTACCGCTTTGTCCTAAGGGAACGATCCGGGCTCGCAGTAGCCATCGTTCGCCTGTGTCTATCATCATGGTACAGTTTACCCTAATAATCTAACGTAGTCCTGTTATGTTCTGTGGCTAATTAGTCCCTTATCAGTTTTAAGCTATGACGGTAATTACTTGAGTAATAACGTCTACAGAATCTACGAAGGTTAACCACTACAATATCAAGCTTTGGTCTCAGGATTTCACTTAGCTGTGAAGAAAAAAAAGCCAATGAAACAGTCTTTGTTTATCGCCTCACTATCATCGCCCTTGCGAAGGATCAAAGCGACAGAGAAACAGTATATGCCTGTGTTTGAGTCGGGTTGGGAAGCACATTATCTGCTTATAGGAATGGATAGGCAGGCCTTACTGAGCTGTGAAACTCCGTACACGACCCTAGAGCCAGGTGGGTAGGGTCACCAGTCAGTTGCCAGCTGAGTCCAGGTTCATCCAACAGTCCTCAGTCCTCTCCACACAGTAGGAACACATGTGCTGTCCTACCTTGCAGCACAGGAGCGTGCGAGATTGCTGCATTTTGGCTAAGTGAAGATCAACTGAAAGGAGTTGAATTAAACTAGGTTCCCAAGGACACCGCTAACGAGTCTTCCCGCTCACTTCTCTCTTTACTAGAAAGTCGACAGTTACTGAATCTTAGCGGCTAACACCTAGTTGACGAAGACCCCGGCCTGAGAGGTGAAATTAGCCTCGGACGAAAGGTCTGATAAATACCCGAACAACACCCATGACTTTAAAACAGACTAATTACAGTTACTTCTTCTTAAACTGTCGGTATATCTTTCGAGTGACGTATAATCCACATAGGTTCTCACAAAGAAATAAATCAACAGGAAACTATATAATTCGTCTATCCTTAAGCCAAGAACAATTTTATCTTCCTCAAGGAGCCAACGAAGACATCAATCACGTGGATCAATACTTCCTCCCTCATATTCCCAGAAATCGTTTTTGCCGTCAGGTTTATGTAACTCTCGTTAATTAAAACTGGGAAATCCCCATTTCTAATCTCCCCTCCAAAGAAAAAAAAAAAAAGTATATGTCCAGAGGGAAGCAGTGGTAAAAGTGTTCTGTTTCATTAATCTCAGCTACTGTGACTCCTTTTATACGGTGAAATGGCCCATACCACCAGTGGGTAGCACTGCCTCCCGTTATATCACAACCAACTTCTAGCTTTAGCCACTATTTACGAATGGCTAAGATATATCTATCTATTACGAAACTTCTGTGGCGATGTTCTTATCCTCTAAAGTATCTTAAGTGTAAAATGAGTTCGGGGATTTTATCTTACAGTCAGAAGAGCATCGCCAAACTTCATATCTTACCAAGGCATACGATAGTTTCGTGTCTTACCATATCATGTTTTCTTGCAGTTAAATGCAAAAAAAATTATCATCTTGACGACCTAGAAAAACTAATCTGTAATGATCCAGAAAAAAAAACATATCTGGTTTTAACTGCGTCTTGTTTTGGGTGCCATGTCAACTCACCTATACAGCCCAACAGCCCAGCCTTTAATTGGGCTGATAATGGTAAAACTATCTTGATGTTGTTCCCTCACTCTGCTCCCAAAACTCTCTTGGAAAAAGTATGGGTTACCGCAAACGTCCTCTCTTACCGTCTCTCTGCTGAAGGGCAACACAACTCCCAGACTTCCTGCTCAAAGTTCCAAGAAAAACAATGTTGGAGGTCTAATTCTTCGTGCGCATTGCCCACAAAGGATCACTGAAACTTAGTTTCCTCTCACTGTAGACTCTGGATGAGAAATGACAAAGTCACAGGACAAAGCAACTTGTGTAGAATTCCATTCTATTGACCGAGTGAGCTTGTTGATGTGGCTCAGGCTTATAACTTGCCGTACGTGCTGCCACCTGTGTCTACAACATGCGTGCCAGACGTGCTACATCGGTATTCATGATCCTCATAGGATTCCCATCCTCTGTATGGGATACACTCCGGGACACAGGAGGAGATTAGAAAACTGAGAAGAAAACGGTGCTTCAAGTGAGCACTCAAACCTCACAATTGAGGCAAAATGTACTCTTGGCTCTGACTCGTCTCGCACCACACGGGCCCCACACGTCACACAGTTAGACCAGAGACCACACGAACCCCAACCGTCACACCGGCTGACCAGAAACCACACGGACCTCACACGCCACACGGCCAGACCACAAACCACACGGACCTCACACGCCACTTGGCCAGACCAGAGACCAAACGGACTTCACACGCCGCACGGCCAGACCAGAGACCACGCGGACCTCACAGGTCATACAGCCAAACCAGAAACCACACGGACCTCCCAGGTCACACGGGCAGACCAGGGACCACACCGACTGCACACGCCGCACCTTACCCACTTGTTTACCAATGACGTCCTGGCTACGTCTCTCCCTTGTATATCAACAGACTGATATATTTCTCTTTTGTATCTACCCTGATGATGTGATCATTACACGAAATTGCACTTGGGAACTTATAGTGTTTCATTTTCCAGTGGATTATCAACATTTATGAGATCACGCACAGTGTATATATATATATATATATATATATATATATATATATATATATATATATATATATATATATATATATATATATATATATATATATTTATTAAAAAAGGGGGTGACTGTATTGTTGACTGGTTGGTAAGGTTATTTAATGTATGTATGACTTATGGTGAGGTGCCTGAGGATTGGCGGAATGCGTGCATAGTGCCATTGTACAAAGGCAAAGGGGATAAGAGTGAGTGCTCAAATTACAGAGGTATAAGTTTGTTGAGTATTCCTGGTAAACTATATGGGAGAGTATTGATTGAGAGGGTGAAGGCATGTACAGAGCATCAGATTGGGGAAGAGCAGTGTGGTTTCAGAAGTGGTAGAGGATGTGTGGATCAGGTGTTTGCTTTGAAGAATGTATGCGAGAAATACTTAGAAAAGCAAATGGATTTGTATGTAGCATTTATGGATCTGGAGAAGGCATATGATAGAGTTGATAGAGATGCTCTGTGGAAGGTATTAAGAATATATGGTGTGGGAGGCAAGTTGTTAGAAGCAGTGAAAAGTTTTTATCGAGGATGTAAGGCATGTGTACGTGTAGGAAGAGAGGAAAGTGATTGGTTCTCAGTGAATGTAGGTTTGCGGCAGGGGTGTGTGATGTCTCCATGGTTGTTTAATTTGTTTATGGATGGGGTTGTTAGGGAGGTAAATGCAAGAGTCTTGGAAAGAGGGGCAAGTATGAAGTCTGTTGGGGATAAGAGAGCTTGGGAAGTGAGTCAGTTGTTGTTCGCTGATGATACAGCGCTGGTGGCGGATTCATGTGAGAAACTGCAGAAGCTGGTGACGGAGTTTGGTAAAGTGTGTGGAAGAAGAAAGTTAAGAGTAAATGTGAATAAGAGCAAGGTTATTAGGTACAGTAGGGTTGAGGGTCAAGTCAATTGGGAGGTGAGTTTGAATGGAGAAAAACTGGAGGAAGTGAAGTGTTTTAGATATCTGGGAGTGGATCTGTCAGCGGATGGAACCATGGAAGCGGAAGTGGATCATAGGGTGGGGGAGGGGGCGAAAATTTTGGGAGCCTTGAAAAATGTGTGGAAGTCGAGAACATTATCCCGGAAAGCAAAAATGGGTATGTTTGAAGGAATAGTAGTTCCAACAATGTTGTATGGTTGCGAGGCGTGGGCTATGGATAGAGTTGTGCGCAGGAGGATGGATGTGCTGGAAATGAGATGTTTGAGGACAATGTGTGGTGTGAGGTGGTTTGATCGAGTAAGTAACGTAAGGGTAAGAGAGATGTGTGGAAATAAAAAGAGCGTGGTTGAGAGAGCAGAAGAGGGTGTTTTGAAATGGTTTGGGCACATGGAGAGAATGAGTGAGGAAAGATTGACCAAGAGGATATATGTGTCGGAGGTGGAGGGAACGAGGAGAAGAGGGAGACCAAATTGGAGGTGGAAAGATGGAGTGAAAAGGATTTTGTGTGATCGGGGCCTGAACATGCAGGAGGGTAAAAGGAGGGCAAGGAATAGAGTGAATTGGAGCGATGTGGTATACAGGGGTTGACGTGCTGTCGGTGGATTGAATCAAGGCATGTGAAGCGTCCGGGGTAAACCATGGAAAGCTGTGTAGGTATGTATATTTGCGTGTGTGGACGTGTGTATGTACATGTGTATGGGGGGGGGTTGGGCCATTTCTTTCGTCTGTTTCCTTGCGCTACCTCGCAAACGCGGGAGACAGCGACAAAGTATAAAAAAAAAAAAAAAAAAAAAAAAAAAAAAAAAAAAAAAAAAAAAAAAAAAATATATATATATATATATATATATATATATATATATATATATATATATATATATATATATATATATATATATCCTCTTCCTATTGTAGGTTCAGATTGCCTCAAACATTAGGTCCTCGTCATCACCGGTCGCTCGCTTGGGTATTTCAATATCTAGATCTAATTTTCCAGGTTCACTAGTCCAGAGGTCATCCAGCCTTCTCTCCAGAGCTCTCACACTTGGTCCACCCACTACTTCTTACTTCGAGAAATATTTCCAATAGTCCACTGCTCTATATACAAATGAAAATGTCCTTATGTTGAACCTTGAGTGTTCCTTATAGGTTTTATAATGACGTCCTCTAGTGTCATTGCTATTAATGATGTCACATTCCCTTGTGTCAAACTTTGTCACAGTCTTATCTACCTTAATTACATTTCTTATCGGTATTGGAAATGCGAGCACAGGTAAATCTTGACCCTTCAGTCTCAGTGTATGTATGTATGTATGTTAAAGGATACACGACTGCAAAAGCAAGCTTCGTATATGAGTAATAAGCCTTCATATATGAGTAACAGACCTTTATATGTGATTAATAAGCCTTTATATGTGAGCAATGCGCCTTTATATGTAAGCAATAAGTCTTTTTTTTGAGAAATAAGCCTTTAAATGTGAGCATTAAGCCTTTATATGTGAGAAATGAACCTTTATATATGAGCAATAAGCTTTTGTAAGTGAGGTCAACGGGAGCAGATAAGGATAACCAGTGAAGAGGAAGATAAACCACCAACATTGAGAATAAACCAGTCATGGTGGCTTTAAACCAGGTCAACCAAGGATGATAAACCAGGCATGAGAGAAACGCAAGATAATCCGGCTAGGCTGAGCCTGGATGAGACTAACACAGGGTTGACTCTACCCCCCAGGGGAGCGCCAGAGAGGCCGCGGGATCCAGCCAGCTGTGGGAAAAATGGGGGAAAGTTTTGAGGAATAACTAATTAATTCGTTGACCTCAGCATATTTGATTTAATTAAGCTATATTAATTGTGGTCGAGCAGCTGGCTGCCTGAAGCTACCCTTCATGTCGATTTGGTATTACTTTAATTCTAGTCCTTGGCTGATTTATGTGACCAGTCAACCTTGTAGCTCTCTCTCTCTCTCTCTCTCTCTCTCTCTCTCTCTCTCTCTCTCTCTCTCTCTCTCTCTCTCTCTCTCTCTCTCTCTCTGTATATATATATATATATATATATATATATATATATATATATATATATATATAAATATATATATATATATATATATATATATATATATATATATATATATATATTTTTTTTTTTTTTTTTTTTTTTTTTTTTCAGTGCTTCCTGAACCTTCGTCCCCTCCCCCACCCTATGGCTTACTTTTGCTTCAGTGGTTCCATTCGCTGCCATATCCAAACCCAGATATCTAAAACACTTCACTTCCTCCAATCTTTCTCCCTTAAAACTCACACCCTAATCAACCTGTCCCTAAACCCCGCCAAACTAATAACCACGCTTTTATTCAAATTCTCTTTCAACTTTTTCCTTTCACACACTCTTGCAGACTCAGAAGCCAACTTCTGCAGTTTCTCACTGAATGTCACCAGTGCTGTATCACCAGTAAACAACAAGTGACTCACTTCTCAGGCCCCCACATCCCCTACAGACTGCATACACGCGTCTTTCTACAAGAATCTCGCATTTACCTCCCTCAGCACCCCATCCATAAGCAAACTGAACAACCATGGTGACATCTCACACTCCTGCCGCAGACCAACTTTCACTTGGAACCATTCACTCTCATCTCTCCCTACTCGTACATATGCCTTACGTCCTTGATAAGAAATTTTCACTGCTTCTAGCAGCTTACCTCCCACACCGTGTGTCTTCCACAAGGCATCTCGATAAAGCCTAGCATATGCCTTTTCCAGATCCATAAATGCCACCTACAAATCCATCTGTTTCTCTAAGAATTTTCCAGACACATTCTTGAAAGTAGACCCCTGATCCACACATCCTGTACCACTTCTGTGGCCTTTCTTCGCCCGTTCCTGGCGCTAACTCGCTAACGCTGGAAACGGCAGTCAAGTATGAAAAAGATTATATATATATATATATATATATATATATATATATATATATATATATATATATATATATATATATATATATTGTTTAAGGACAAACGTTAAGGCACATTTTACCAACACGGAAATTACGTTAGTAACATTTCCATAATTTCTCGCAAGGAATATTCAAACAATATGAACATGTTATCACAAATTTCCATCGGAATTCCGTTTCCTAATTGGTTTAGATCTGGAAGCCACGTGGAAATGGCACACTGGGTTGCAGAAGGTGAGTCTTTTCATAGCTCTCTAATGGCCAAATGGAACGTAGCTTGCCTCATAAGGTGAGCTTGAAGCATTTGTATCATTTTAATCTTTTTTCTATTCTTTTTATTCCTCGAGCAGGTTAACATGAGCACCACGTCATGGTCCAGGAGTATCATGGTGTGTCCTATGTGTAAGGTGACCCATCCCTTGAACTTGACCCATTTGGCTCAGCTCGAAGGTCAGAGCTTGACGTAACATGAAGTGTTTTAGATCCTGGACCTGGGAGTGGACATGGCGGAGAATGGAACCACGGAAGCGGAAGTGAGTAAGGTGGGTGAGGAGGCGAAGGTTCTGGGAACACCAAGGAATGTGTGGAAATGGTAGGACGAAAGAGGGGATGTTTGAAGGTGCAGTAGTCTCAACGATTTTTCACGGATGCGAGGCATGGGCCAGAGATAAGGATGTACGGAAGAGGGTGGAAGAGTTGGAAATGAAATATCTGAGGACAATATGTGGTGTGGGGTGGTTTGGTCAAGTAAGTAACAAAAGGGTAAGAGAGGTGTGTGGTGATCAAAAAAAAAAAAAAAAGAGTGTGTGGCTGAAAGAATTGAAGAGGATGTGCTGACAACTCTAGTCCCTTACCCCTGCATCACGTGATGACCTGAATCCCTTACCTTCCCTCCCTCGCCAACTCTAGTCCCTTAACATACCACCCTCGCCAACTCTAGTTCCCACCCCCTTCTAACTTCAATGCCTTCCCCATCCTCCCCCTCCCTAGGTCTCTATACGCCTCTTGCCAGCGGTCGAGTTTATATGTTCAGTCAACGTGATACCTCACGAGTTTCGAACGAGACATTCTCCATACAAAATAACCAATGGGTGTGCCTCCTCCAAAACGGTTCCGCTCAACCTGCATTCTGAATGCAGTATTTGAATTCATGAAAAAATATCCTAACACCAAGTCCTTTACATGTCTTAGAAGTATATGGGCAGATGAGTTAAAGATATGGGTTGGGGAGAGAGAGAGAGAGAGAGAGAGAGAGAGAGAGAGAGAGAGAGAGAGAGAGAGAGAGAGAGAGAGAGAGAGAGAGAGAGAGAGAAGTATGATTAACATACTCACCCCATCATCTATCTTCATTCGGAAATTCTCAGTGTCAGCCGCCTGCTCGCTGTAATTAACTTAACTGGCAACATTAATTAAGGGCAGAGATAGAAAAAAAAGATATGAAATAATGAGGAAAGGTAATTCTGGACACATAATCTCTAACTGTAAGGAAAGTGATGGTTTCTGCAGCGGCGGCAGACGAGAGGCCGACCTCTTGTGGCGCTGAGGGGCAGCCAGGGAGGGGTGGCAATGTGTACACGAATTCAAAAAAAGGAATCAAGGATGGTGAAATGTATGATGCTATCAGTTAACACGTTCACCTTCCTTATTGATGATCTCATATATATCTACCGTATAATTTGGTGTACTCACGACCTGACGAATTAAATACGCATGACCATACTTTTATCCAGTCCACTTCACCTTCTGTTTGATATTCGTCTCGTTTCATCACCATTTCCTATATCAAACCAGAATTTGGACAGTGTTCCCCGTGAGAAGCAGACGCAAGCTAACGTAGTTTAAACCTTCCCAAACCCGTCTTCTTTCCATGTCCCCTTCTAAAGTTCCCCACAGCTTTCTCATCTCTTTGAATGGCTTTATGATTCCCCCACTCAACGCTACAAACACATATCTTATTTCACCGTAACATTTTGATCTTTCTTTGAAACCTCATCACAGTAAAGGTAAGTTTGCTTTTAAGAAACTGGGAGTTCTGTTCAGATGAAGAAATTCCTTGATTATGCAAATGATTGATTCCTCTGCTCCTGGTGTGTTGTTCCAATGCATCCGGAAAGGCTTGGGTGGAGTCCAAAGCAATCCGACTTACCAACTCGCAGAATGATCTCAAAACTCGACCCACTTGCCGTAGGCCATAGTGTTTGACCACCATCGGGCATCAGCTCCCGAGAACTGGTTGCTCGTGCGCCACCTCCATTTGCTAGGCTACGTGATGTTCGGCATATTACTTCATGAGAGGATTACCGTGTGGCCACTGGCAACTCAAGGGTGGACGGTTATGACGTCTATTTCTTTCCGAACGCCGCAAAGTTTTGGATCTTTTTACACCCTTACGTCATTCCTATTAAGTACAACCTGTCCCAAGGCATAAGGCAAATGTAAACATGAATAACTGCTTTGCAACAATACACTTCCTTTACATGCGAGCAGACTAAAAATGACATAAATCAGTTTGTTCCCTCTTTACAGGAACTTATCCTTTAAGATGGCTTAAAGGATCAGTTCTGCACTTGCTCCAGAACTTTTCTTTTACAAAGGTTTTGCAAAGGAATTCAAACAAAAACAGACCATAGGGTCGCTTAGAGGCTATTCATGGTACTGGAAGATATCAGAAACTCACAGATTAAGTGTGAGAAGAGTAGAAGGCACACAGATGATACTTTATCGGCGTCTAGAAACAAACCGTGAGGAGCACATCAACAAAACTGCTGAATAATTCCATAACAGACAGCTAGAACTACATGCATGACAAAAATCAATAGCATAGAATAGCAATTGGCTGTGATAACGATAATGCTCTTTTTGCTTCGCATTAAGTGTCCTTATCAGTATCAAAGGCTGAGAAAACCGGGTGAACTAATTCTACATACCGCAAAAGCAATTACCTCTGCAAAACTGGTAGACAATGCAGCAAAACCATTTCATTTCAGAATCCAACACTAGTGTAAGGCGGCGAATTTACGGCATGTCCGGTGATGTTAAAAACCAGCTTGTGAAAAAGTGTTCCAAAGCCAATATCATTCTTTGCAGCGAGATGAATCTACAGATGTTCCCAACAGAGCAGATTTGCGTGCATTCATACGGAATGAATCCGATGGGAGAATCATTGAAGGTCTCCTATACTACCAGCCATCAACAACACATACTAGTAGTGACGCTGATTTTTACCTATTGAATATTTCCGCAATTATGAGTGAAATTGAGTTGTCAGCTTTTGTGGGAACGAGTTCCGATAGGGCTTCTGCAGTGTCAGGAAAGTACGATGGACTCATTTGCAATATTCGAGGTACCATACCAAATGTCACATGCACTTAATTGCTGCATATAGGAGAATCACCAGCACAAGAAGGATGCCATTCATACTGAAGACTATACCGGGTAAGGCAGTGGGAGTGGCTAGGTTTTTGTGAAGGCAACTGGTGTGCGTATAGCTGCTTTTCCAGCACATTCCTAAGTGTGTTAGCTGTCTCGTGGAAAAGTACTTATCCGCATAGTAAAGTTGGGTGATGGTACACGAATATTTCTCTAGACTATAAAAACACTTCAAAGAAACGAGTATTTCAATAACTTTCGTAGGTAAGTATGATGGTATATTGGTACGATATTTCTACATATATGAATGGCATAGATCTAAGGATACGAGGGAAGGTTGTGACTAGTTATGAAGTTGAAGATACAGTGGCGACCATGATTGAGAGGTTAGATATGTGATCGGAATGTCTTCACACTAGTATGTCTGGATCATTTCTTAGTACTGGGTGATTTCCTTATACCTCCTGAAGAGGTGACATCTCAGAAGAGCCGAAAAACCTTATCGTTTGACTCTCGCAGAACTTGAAGAGCAAGTATGAGTTTATCTTTTTTTTTTTTCTTCCTACTGCCAATAACGAGTGGATTAAGGGATACATTTCTTTTTTGTTAGCTTGGAAGGCAAGGTCAATTGAGCTCCCTAATTAAGGCCATCTCATTTAATATATATATATATATATATATATATATATATATATATATATATATATATATATATATATATATATATATTATCCCTGAGGATAGGGGAGAAAGAATACTTCCCACGTATTCCCTGCGTGTCGTAGAAGGCGACTAAGAGGGGAGGGAGCGGGGGGCTGGAAATCCTCCCCTCTTGTTTTTTTTTGTAATTTTCCAAAAGAAGCAACAGAGAAGAGGGCCAGGTGAGGATATTCCCTCAAAGGCCCAGTCCTCTGTTCTTAACGCTACCTCGCTAATGCGGGAAATGGCGAATAGTTTGAAAGAAAAAAGTCTGATATATATATATATATATATATATATATATATATATATATATATATATATATATATATATATATATATATATATATATATATGAGATGCGGATGATGTAGCCTCCCTAAAGGTGACTTTTCACTCTCGGTGTAACCTCTTCTAGGTGGAGCCCGGCAGCACCTATATATACATGTGCATACCACAAGCTACCCAAGTTTATCAACCACCCGTAAAGGAGCAGAGGATCAGCTGGGTTAACTGTGGACCGGCCGCCGTGACAAGAATTCGAACCCATAGAGGATTCGACCCTGGGTGGCCCGTGAATTCGTCAAGGTCATGAACGCACTTATTGATCCTTCATGTGTCACGTCACTGAGTACTTATTGATCCTTCATGTGTCACGTCACTGAGCACTTATTGATCCTTCATGTGTCACGTCACTGAGCACTTATTGATCCTTCATGTGTCACGTCACTGAGCACTTATTGATCCTTCATGTGTCACGTCACTGAGCACTTATTGATTCTTCATGTGTCACGTCACTGAGCACTTATTGATCCTTCATGTGTCACGTCACTGAGCACTTATTGATCCTTCATGTGTCACATCACTGAGCACTTATTGATCCTTCATGTGTCACGTCACTGAGCACTTATTGATTCTTCATGTGTCACGTCACTGAGCACTTATTGATCCTTCATGTGTCACATCACTGAGCACTTATTGATCCTTCATGTGTCACGTCACGTCACTGAGTACTTATTGATCCTTCATGTAACACGTCACTGAGCACTTATTGATCCTTCATGTGTCACGTCACTGAGCACTTATTGATTCTTCATGTGTCACGTCACTGAGCACTTATTGATTCTTCATGTGTCACGTCACTGAGCACTTATTGATCCTTCATGTGTCACGTCACGTCACTGAGTACTTATTGATCCTTCATGTAACACGTCACTTAGTTGTTCTATTCTCACATTTGAAGAATCGTTCACCGTCGACGTCACGCTGGTTTAGAGACTTTAAGGTTGTGATCAGGTCACTCCTCACTCTTCTCTTTTCCAAGGTGGACGAATCTAAGGCCACTATCCTGTCCGTGTAATTCAGCTCTCTTAATGCCGGTCCCGTTTTCGTTGCCCTCCTCTGGACCTTCTCTATAACTTTTTTGTGATTCTTTGACCCTAAAACTCGACCTTTACTAATGTGGAACACGTTTACTTCCCTCGGGTTCAACAGACTGGGCGGGAAAAAAAAACATCAAAAAGTTCTAATTGAAATCCATTGAAAACAAAAAACATGTAAAAGGAACTTGAAGCTTTACTTTACCTTGTTAAGATATAAGATAAAGGAAATATATGAAAGTGGTTGTTGTAAGAAAATCAGTTATCATAAGGACTTAATGTTAGAAGTATCCATTCTCCAGACCACCGGCTCCCTGCTGACGGAAGGAGAGCTACCAAGCATCACCATACATGTTGGCCATGTATTATTTCTAGGTTATGTATCCCCCTAACACCATCACTATCCTTGGGTCTATCGGGTAAAAAAACAAACCATACAACACAAAGAAGGAATAGGAACACTGAGTGACACAAGCCCTCGACTATGGCTCAACAAGAACTGAAGGTAGAGGGATCCTACGTGGTCGTACACATACGGAAAAAAGTCCATTGAACAAATGAATTTCGAAAAGCGTCGAGTCTGACAGACCTAAGGGTAGTGTTCTAAGGCTAAGTGTTGTAGCCAGACCTCTGAAGTATAATCTAAATTCTGGCTTAGTTTGAGTGTGTGTGTGTGTGTGTGTGTGTGTGTGTGTGTGTGTGTGTGTGTGTGTGTGTGTGTGTGTAAAAAATGTGTGAATATGCGTACGCATGCGTATAAATGAACGCATTCGTAAAAGAAAGTACCTACCTACATACGAATACCTACGACAAACCTTTGCTGGAGACAAGGCTAACGCGCGGCACTCACTGCCCATCTTGCAATATTCACAATGCTATCTGATGCTACAACACTTTACCCATAATTGCAGGTCTTCGGTTCTTTCAACAGTTTCTTCTGCCAGGTATCCATTTGTCGGTTGAAGGTTCCGGTGTTTACTCCAGAGAGAGAGAGAGAGAGAGAGAGAGAGAGAGAGAGAGAGAGAGAGAGAGAGAGAGAGAGAGAGAGAGAGAGAGAGAGAGAGAGAGAGAGAGAGAGAGAGAGAGGTGGAGTAATCCCCTAACTTAACCTGACCTATTGTATCAGACATTGATGTCACCAGGTTTATCCTGCCTCTACTCGATACAGGGAACCTGGCCGGAGGGTAAGTTACCACACACCAACATTTTCTCCTGGCCGGCTTGCCACTGAAGATATTCAAGCGCGTCTAGACTTCGGTCAAAGTTCCCGGTTGTCTAGGAGAACTCATAAGTGGAGGCGGAGGAATATGATGAAGTAGTGAACAGTTCATGCAAGTAGAGGGTCAAAAAGAACGAAGAATATAAAGTACGAACAACAATTTGATGATAAGGATTACATAGAAGGTCATCAGTTACCTTTATGTCTCAAGGCTCCAGACATGGATAGAAATGTGTACGCCTTAAGTGGAGAGACAAAAGGTACATGTAATTATACGATTTTGAAGAGATGTAGGATCAGCTTTTTGAAAAAGGGCGGGTCATAGCTGTTAGGGGAAACATATGTGATTCATTATGTGAAAAGGGATATTACAAGAGACTGCGTAAAGACATGAACGTATATGGGGAGGACAGGTGCAGTGTTGCGGATGATGTTAAAGACTCACACGGTAGGTTTGCTGCAGCGAGAAAGAAAGTAAGATCAGAAAGCGCAAGACGGAGGACGTAAGATTATTCCAAGTAACATATCAACATTCCCCAGCCAAAACAGCTTCACTTGAACGGGAAGTTGACGTGTACAGCGAACTCTCTAAGATATGTGATGCTTTGTATCATATGGGCAAAACACAGAGCCTCAAGAACGACAGCAATAACACATTTCCCACTCGGAGACTGGGGAAGATCTGTCCAGTAACCTGATACAATAATAAAAACGTCGCAAATTTTATCCAAATGTCGACAGCCCTCACGACGAGAATCGGTCAAAGGATATCATCTTAGATGAGCAAACTTCTGTTTTGTGGCCCAGACGGTTCTTTACATCCTGTTTCATGACATCAAACGTCTGGTGAAGTCTAGTATGATGTTACTGTATACAACATTCTCGCCTGGAGTACCTACGTCATATAAAGTAAAAACAGTAGCAATAGATATTCAACGATACGTAGATATATTTATGGTTATCAGCGTTTGGCATAATTCAAATCTATATTTGTAGAAGACTGTAAACCTCACAAGCCTATCGGCAATACTAGAGAGCAGAATGTGACAGGAATTCGTTAGTTCGCCATGACCCAGCACCAGCCGTGCGTGGGTCAGCGGGACAGTGATAACACCAGTGAGGTGGCTAGGCTATCATGATATCGGGAAAGTACCACCAGATGTGCAGGATATAAGCGTAGGAAGCATGTAAACCAACGGACATCCTACACAGGGGAACAGCAGCTTATCATCGTCTCTGTTACCGTAAATAGATATTTCTTGGCATCACTCAGGCCAGCGACAGATTTCCCCAGCGTCTGTGCTGTCATTCCCTGCAGAGGACCGACTGCTGAAACTACTGACGATAAGTTCACTCTGTACACGGCGGCAATGCAATGACTTGGTCTAAACAAATAGTCAAACAATACGAAGGCAATTTGGCCGTGACCGCCAGGGAACGACTGAACGAATTTAGGGACCGCTGCAAATTGGATTGGTTCCAAGCGGAGGGTCCCCATGTTCATTTCTTGAACTTTGAGCCGTGGTTGATGAGGAGAGAGAACTTTACGTCCCGCTCGATAGCTCTTAACGTAGAGGGCATATGAAAGAAATGAGAGAGAGAGAGAGAGAGAGAGAGAGAGAGAGAGAGAGAGAGAGAGAGAGAGAGAGAGAGAGAGAGAGAGAGAGAGAGAGAGAGCACAATGATCGTTTCGTATCATCATCAAAGCTTCTCTGTCCGTCTGTGTGCGTCCCTGTTGTGACTGTTGTCGTACCCGTGATCATGGCGGCGAGACATCCCAGTGTATTTCAGTCTCTCTCGTGTCTCAATCTCAGTGCCTGTTCATAGTTCAGATGCCTAACGTTTACAGTTAGTCTCTCCAGACTAACCTTAAATACAGAGGGAAGGATAAGAAAAAAAGGAAGAAAGGTTCAATGAATGTCAAAATGCAAATGACATTCTAGATGTGCTGTGGTGAAGATAAAGGCGACACTCCAACCAGCCAGCTCATGCCAGGTATAAGAGAGCAGGCAAGGAGAACAGCAGGTTAGGAAAAGGAAGAACAAAGAAACTGAAAAATATATTGTGGACAAGACAGGCGAAATCCAAAACTTTTCCATCAATTCTTGAGGAGTAAATTGTTAGGGAAAGACCAGCTGATAAGGCTGAGGGATTCAGAGGGGAAGTCTTGTAAAGGATGACGTAAGGTAAGGATATGTGTGGAACTGAATAACAAGTTCAATATTGTCTCCGCAGTGGAAGACACTATAGCCCCAACACCAGTGAGATGGAACGGAGAGGAGGTTTCAGAAACTAGTGAGATGTATAGAAAAGAAATGAACAATGTTAAAAGGTGTTAATCCAAATTAGGCTCATGGTCCTGGTGAAGTGTCATGCTATGTGCCACAGATGTGTACAGGTACACGTGCTCAAGATGACGCTCAAGAGAGGCAGGGTGCTGATTAAGTCGCTCTTCAGAACCACTCACCTCAGTCACATCGGCTACAGGGAACACCTCCCTAAGGAAGGGTCTGATGATCAGCTACACTCCAGAATGCATTAAGGCGACGCCCCGAAAATGATCAGCGGAAACATTTCAAGATGGTCATGACGAAGACCACCGAGAATGTGCTTAGTCCAAAGTAGAAAAATGCTGCACACCAGAACTGGTTTGACGAGGACGACTTCTCGGAAATCCCGAAAAAAAAATATATATATACCTTGCAAGACAAACTTCATAAAAAAAAAGGAAACGTTTGAAGTACCTTCATGTTAAAGTCCGTCCCTCACTGCTCACAGTGCAAGACGAGTGGTGGATGAGGAGAGCTGAGGAGGTCCAACACCACACAGTCACCTGCTGTTCCAAGATGTTTCTCGCTTCCTCAGACTCAGTCGATGGACCTTTCATATCCAAGACAGCCCCCCCCCCCCCCTGCTGCCTGCCAACGAGACAACTCAAGATCAAGAACATGGCCAGCATTACTCGCAGAAGACTGGAACGCTCTGACATCTTGTACACCCCAGATCCATGACTTAACCTCCATGTGCGGAAGAAAACCATCAAACAGATGAATTCTGCCAAAGCTCCATCCAGGAAGGGATAGAATCCCACCAGAGATATTCACACGTGCGGCCAGGAGAGCTACCGAAATATTCAGCGTCATTATAAACACCCAGGTTAGCGAGGCAGCAGACTTCAAAGACGCTATCATCGTGACCCTTCAGAAACAAAGACAGCTCGGCAGACTGTAGGAGGCGACAGAGGAATCGTTCTCCCCTGAATCGCTGGCAAACTTCGTGCCCCCGAGAAGTCCTCAGTCGTCTCATATCACCTCTGAGGGCGGCTCCTGAGGGCAGCTTCTTGAGGACGGCTTTCGTCTTGAATGCAGCACAGATGACGTGATATTTCTGCATGTGGCAGGAAGGACATCGGAACAAATGTATGAGTTTGTGTGCTAAATTTATGGATCTAGTCAAAGCATCTGGTGCTATCATTGGATAACAACTCTAAACGCTCGTCAGAGGTCTTGCTTAATTAGTCGGGATCATTGAGCTCTTTCATGAGCATACGACAGGTCAAGTTTTCTCAAAAGGCGATGCACCAAACACCTTCCAGATCTTCACTGGAGTAAAACTTGGGTTTGTGTGTTCTTGCTTGCTCTTCAATCTCTCTTTCATTTGAGCTCTACCTCACGCCTACAAAGATCTCATACATGGTGTACAAACATCAGACTGCACTCAGACTGTTCACTGTTCGATCTCAGACGTTTCGACTGAAACCTTGAAGAAAGTTATTCACATATCAGTATTTACTGACAACTTTGCTCTCATGACACGTACCCAAAACGATCATCAGTGCATTGTGGACAGGTTTTTGTTTAAGGCTGCACAGCTTTTTGGTCTGACAGTCAACCTTGACAAAACAGAGGTCCTCCTCCAGACATCTCGAACATCCAGTGAAACATCCCTCCACCTCCCCTCCCCCGCCTTATCCAAGTCAATGGGACCAAACACTGAACGACGCGGACGAGTTTAAGAGCCTCGACGGCACATTCTTCTGTGATGGTTCCCTTGACAGAGAGATTACATCCAGGATTCAAAAAGGATTCAAAACGCTGAACCAACACAGCATCTCTCCCACCACCAAGTTCAAGCTATATAAGGCAGTGGTCATGTTATCCCTCCTGTACGGCTGCGAGATACGGACTCATTATCAAGAACACATCAAACAGTTGTGACAGTCGGCCCACAGTCAATCCAGCCGTTCATCCTCCCTTAAGGGTTGGTAGATAAACCAAGTGCCTGACTTAGGCCAAGGTATATTTACGTAGCGTTCATATGATGATGGCCTTGATCAGGGCGTCTACTTGCTCGTGCCGTCTCAGTTAACGTAAGAAAAACAAGAAAACAATTGGAGCAGATCCACATGTGTTCCCTTACATCACACCTGAGGATCCGCTAGCAAGGGAGAGCAGCAAACGATGAAGTTCTCTCCAGATCCAACATCACCGATATCAAGATGATTATAAAATCTCGGCCCAGGTGGACAGGCCGGGTGATCAGAGTGGCATACCTTCGTCTCACTGGGCAAGTCATGCATCGAGAGTTGAACCAGGCGAGGTGAACCAAGACCATGTGTTGGTGCGGGATCACACGGCCAGACCTGGGTCACTCAGCACAGTACAGAACCAAAGTGAGGTCGCCTGACCTCGGCAGCATAACAACTGTTTAAGGAGGAGTGTAGGAACCGCTTGCAAGCAGTGCGTGAACGACGATAGAGCATAGACGGGCACTGTGATGACACCAGCGGACTTACAGTATCTAGAACTGAACTCATCGGTCAACTAGACAAGCGGGTGAACGCACAAGATTTCAAGTTATTATCGCCAATTATGGATGGCCAAACATATATATATATATATATATATATATATATATATATATATATATATATATATATATATATATATATATATATATATATATATAGTCCTGGAGTGTAGACCTTTGTATAAGCTATTTATCATACATATTGTGATTACTTATATACATGTAGCAATTGTACATCTTGATTATACTGTATTTATTGTGGAGTGTTTGGTATAACTGTGTGTTCCTGAAGATGTCTCTCTCAAGGTGATACGTCGAAGTAAAATTAATAATTTCTGTGGAACTGTGTTTGGTCATTGACCCCCAGGTAGAATCGTGTTAAGGAAATTAGAAAACAAAAGAAAGAAGATAAATGATTGTGAATATGCTGTCGTGTTCAGAACCATGTGCATAAAAGACAATATGATTCCTGCAGGCACGTGTGTGTGTGTGTGTGTGTGTGTGTGTGTGTGTGTGTGTGTGTGTGTGTGTGTGTGTGTGTGTGTGTGTGCTTATAGATATATACAGCGTACACACGTACACAAAAGTGCATTCATGTTGTTCTTAACCTTGACAGTCGGAAATAATGCATGGGATGACAGATTACCGAGAGAAGGATGGACGAACAGCACCATTCATAATCCAGAGGAAATGTAAGACGCCTGTTTTACCACAGCTGTGTGACACGTGAGTAATGACTGGTCGGCCCCCGCTCCTGGAACGTTTCCACTTTCCCCCCCATCCACTGAGAGAACTAAAGACAAATCCATGTCTATGTTTAGCCTGATTTGTCTTTAGTCCTCTTATTCTGTAACTGTCCTCTGAAGATGTGTTGATACACGAAAGCGTTCAGGATATATATATATATATATATATTTCTTTTCTTTCTTTCAAACTATTCGCCATTTCGCCATTTCCCGCGTTAGCAAGGTAGCGTTAGGAACAGCAGACTGGGCCTCTGAGGGGATATGCTCACCTGGCCCCCTTCTCTGTTCCTTCATTAGGAAAAAAAAAAAAAAACGAGAGGAGAGGATTTCCAGCCCCCCCCGCTCCCTCCCCTTTTAGTCGCCTCCTACGACACGCAGGGAATACGTGGGAAGTATTCTTTCTCCCCTATCCCCAGGGATATATATATATATATATATATATATATATATATATATATATATATATATATATATATATATATATATATATATATATATATATATTGGAAAGGATCACAATTTTGCGCGTGATCAAGATATTCCTATGAGTCCACGGGGAAAATGAAACACGAAAAGTTCCCAAGTGCACTTTCGTGTAATAATCACATCATCAGGGGAGATACAAGAGAGGAATATAACAGTCAGTTGATATACATCGAAGAGACGAAGCTAGGACGCCATTTGGTAAACATGTGCTGTATGTTTTGGACAATCACATGTTTACCAAATATATATATATATATATATATATATATATATATATATATATATATATATATATATATATATATATATATATATATATATATATATATATATATATATATATATATATATATATATAAGCAATAAATTCCAAAACGCGATATGAGTCTGGGATGGGACTGGGGTCTGGCCTGAGTTTTAGTTCGGCAAAACTTTACATGTAGAAACGAGTTTCAGGTCTTTGCACAGATCCACGCCCTGCATTGATCCAGCTCGACTTTCTAATGAGGAAATGTTTCAGAAGTATTCCTGTGTGGGCAGAGAGTAACTCGAACAGTTGGTTTCCCATATGAAGATTCCCCTGCATCAACAATCAACCCCAGATAGTTTTTATAGCCTTTCCTCTTGAGTGCTTCACACACGTATGACTGTGCGGTTTGAATAGCAGTTAACTCAATCATGCAATGAAAAACGAGTGAGACACGCAAAATAAACCACATGTAAGGCATTAATGGCGTCAATTCAATTTACAACGCCACAGAAATCACAATCAGGTATTTGGACAAAACTTAAAAAGTATGAAGACTTCAAACACAGACATAACAAAAAGCTATCTCACCTTTGATGACAATATGGTATCAGAACATTTATTGGTCCACGAATACACCTCAGTTATCATCACACCGATGCATTTCTCCGCTGATTACCTTTACTTATTCATAGCACTAGATAAAACATCTGATACAGCCACACTTTAAGTTCCACTGCTATTCTGAAAGCTAAACTGGTACCTAAATGTCTCTCTGCTGCAGCAAATACCGAGCCAAAGGGCATACATATGCGATTAGCCTAACCTAGGAGAGGAATATTGCTAATGTCAAGCTCCTCAACCAGAAGGAAGATAAACGTTATGTTTATTACAGTCACCCTTGCATATACCTGCTCGACCCAGTATTCCAGGTATTTGAATGTCTACACCTACGTAAGAGTAATTCCTTCTACAGGGATATCTATTCTTTCCTCTGCCTTACATCGTTTGGCTGATCACACAATGAGCTTTTGCCTGCATATTATCTTGCACTGCTTTTACTTATCCATAGAGTGTATAGGTTACAGAATGAGCGATTAAGTAGTGGAAAGTTCGATCTCATCCACAGGCCATCTTAATGTTCCTATAAAAATCATCGTAAAACCTGTTCATGATTTACTGGAAATAATCTTCGTTTGAGAAATAGCTTGATTATCTTCCATGTTTTGCAGTGTTGCACTATCAGTTTTCTTGCACTCAAGCACTGGACGCTCCTCTTACAGGGAGGCCCATGAGTATTTTTTCTACCGTGAAGAATCGTCGCTCAGGAAAACCATCATCTTTGCGCAAGCAGAACTGCGCACTGCGATTGATTGCTATGAAAATGTTCGAACAATTGCCTATTATCAGCGACATGAGCTTGGCTTACTGAAGTCTGGCACTAAGCCTCATATGAGAATATGACTAAGTTATAAGTGACAAGGATTCGGATGAGCCTGGTTGTGTTAAGTTGGGACCATCCTAAGGTTGGACGAGGTTCCGAGTTCCAAATCCCGGTTTGGAATCTAGTTGCCTCACTGGCAGGTTGTAGATGACGCCACCTGCCTCACCACGCTGGAGCCAACCTGGGGCCTCATTACCATCGGGGAGACAATAGTTGTATCCCGTCGTATTCAAGGTTCGTCGGATCTTATTTCTCTTAACGTTAGATACTGAGACACTGAGTGAGACACACAGAGCATGTAGCTTTTAAGCTTCATTCTTTCAAGTATGACTTGTGCCCAAACTCTACCAAGTACAGATCTCTCTCAACTGTACTGTGTTTAAGCATTGTTGTTCATTGCCCCTACCAAGTGCTACTGTCTCACCGTCTTACTGTCTTACGCTCCTACTGATTCTCGGCATGTGACCATGAATTACGGCTTCGGCATTTTACTGTTTTAAAGTTTACAGTCTGTCAACCTGGTACTCCCTCGACTCGAGATCAATCTTTGTATTGTCTGATTTTCATTTTCATTTGAATTTACTGGGTGTACATTTATTTGCTTTTAAACTTTATTCTCTCTGAATCTAATTAGCAACATTAAATTGGCTGTAAACTTTGACGCAAACTCTCTAAGCTTTGATGCCTCTAAACTTTGTTGCTTGAAAAAAAGTTCCTCTTTGGAATTTTGCTGCGTCTCAACTATTTGCATCTCCAAAACTTGGCTTCTTGTTAAATATTTTGCCCTAAGCACCTACCTTCTCTCGCAAGATTTTTCTCCTCTGGGAATGTGAAGACATTCAGCAAACTTTGTCTATAAACCATAAAGGATACATAACAAAGACTGATCAAGCCTCGAGGAAACCTGAAAAGTCCAGGTAGAGAGAAGCAACCAAATGGAATTTACAGACTCGTATTCTCTGTGACGATTTCAGTTTACTGTGTATGACCTCAAGAGTCATGTGGAATACCAGGGCATCATCCCTACTGGTCGTGCTGTCAAGCTCACAGGTCGTAACGTCGTGCTTAGGGATGGTTCCGTCTTGTTCGAGGGGTCGTGCTGTCGTCACAGGTCGTAACGTCGTGCTCAAGGATGGTTCCGTCATGTTCGAGGGGTCGTGCTGTCAAGCTCACAGGTCGTAACGTCGTGTAAGGAAGGTTCCGTCATGTTCGACGGTCGCGCTGTCGCGTTCAAGTTGTTCAACACAGTCGAGAGCGTCAGGATGTTGCGCTAGACAGGTAATGGCGTGGGTGAAGTTGAGTCATTCATCCAGCTCCCGGGGCCGCCGCCCGTGTGTACAAACATAGTTCAGCAAGCTCGTCACCCGGTTTACGGCCCTCCGGTTATGACTGGACACCTGGTGGCAGTTGCCATAACCTAGGACATAAACACACGCCCACTACCAGCAGGCCAGACACTCGCCATTCCACCCACCAGCCCCCCCTACAGTATCTTGTTGTTGTTTTTTCGAACCCGCGAGCTGGATTTTGCAAAAACGAGAAAACCATGAATGGCGAGCGTTTGTTTTTTTTTTTTTTTTTGTTTTTTTTTTTATCTCTGCCGGTTATCCAGGACATGAAGTCCGCAAACACACAGACAAAACTGGAATAATTAAAACGTGAAGCAGTTGAGAAATGTAGTTCCTGGTGACGGAAACCAGAGAGGATTTAAAACACCTGACATAAAGCTACAGCTGCTGGGTCCATCTCAGGGGTTTTTAGAGAAGTCTCTGGTCTGGGATTTGAAGGTAATGACGAATGTCTTAGAATAATGTTTCCGGAAAAACTGATCCTTCTTATGTATTCCAGGTTAAGTTCTACTTGTCTTCCCTTCCGCAGCGGCAATGGTGTTGGGATATACTGGATTTGAAAAGGCAAAAGAGCTTTAATGTATAGGATGCAGTCAGTGTCTTCGAAACGTTCTGGCTAAAAGCCTTCATGTCTTTCTTCATGACCTCAAAAGCGCCTACCATCGCACCTGCGAGACTTGATAAAGCTCATTTTATCAGTCAGATCATATAAGTGAAATAAAGATGGCCACCTAATGCTACATTTTGACTAAGATCGGCCAGTCGACCAAACATAATACACATGAATGTACTTTAGGATCAACAATACGGCCTTACCTTCTCATATGAGGGAGCTGGGAGGCCCGGTGCATCCCTTACATACATGACGAGAATTTTCTAAAGCCTCTCATCAAGGTCATGTTCATTATTAGTAATATATCTCTTCCAGCATCATCACCATGCGCTGAGTTCAGTTTCTTGAGGGTGATATAACTTTTAAGAGTATCTCCTTCAAATTCACGGCGCCTAAGGAGGTATGAAAACGTTTGTTTCGATTAATTGTTGAGTTTTATGGTTTTAGATAAAAACAGATGACCCCGATTTCATACCAGCAAAAACTACATCATATTTCTGCTTGGCAGTACGTATGGTCATGACCTGATTGTCGTAATCGGCTCTTCTTATCTATGAATTGTGACTATAATCGTCAGTCAGGCATTACATGGAGGCCCTGGACCAAGCCATCACCTACAATTTCCAGTAATATCACGCTAATGCCACAGCTTTCAGCTGTCGGCTTAGCCTATTGGTTAATAAACTGCAACCAGCTACCAGCGAAGGATAATGATTTGCATATGGATTAGCCACATTACGTAACCCAGCAAACTAATAACATTAAGATTATGACACACAGCGCTGTACAGACGTCTTAATCTTCACAAGATGAAAGTCATTCACAGAGAAAAGATACCCTTCTGTGCCTCCTTGTCATTACACAACTAGTTCATCTGGTTATGAATATTTGTTCACCAGTTGCTAATATTCTTTCTTAAAAAGTCTTAACCACAAAGTATCCATTGGACATTTGTCTCTCTCTTGAGTATGTTGTTGCATACAGCATATAAGACTATTCTGAGAGTAATGGTAGGTACGTGCTCTAGTTCTGTGTGGTCCAAGTTTTAGGCTCTCAAATTCCCCCCCCCCCCTTTTTTTTTGGGGGGGGGGTGTTCAAAATTTGAGGAACAGTGAGTACGAGGGATCACCCCTCTTCGAAATAGTCTGCTGTTTAGCACGATCTTCCATCAAATTTCCATACACTTATGGTCAGTCTCACATCCAGTTTGCACTGAAACGACAAGCTTATCGATGCAGGTCTTGTTCCGGATTCCAGGATCCAGAAAAAGCCAGTTTCCTGTCCCTGACAGATTCCAGGAAGAGAAAACCAGCCGCTTTTATGGTTGCTGGTACCATGAGGGACGCAGCCCTTGCTCCAGGCAAATGTGCTGGTGCTGTCAGTCGTGATGACCAACCCCGACAGTGAGCAGGCTTGTGAGACTGCTGAATCCTCCACTGACGTAACTGTTCTTCCTCGTTGAAATTCGGACTGCACCTTCCTCCTCGTGGGAATGATATGTTCAATGAGAGGAGCATAACTGGAGCGACTCCCGTGATGAGACGAACCGCTTGAGAAGGAAGAGCTGACGAGAGGCCAGTGAGGCGTCCAGTCCTGCAGCGAGGACAGAAATGTCCCGGTTGATTCACCAGCTACACAATGATCAAACCTGAGCTGAAGCAAATACACAGGATTGAGACCAAACGTGAATGTAAGAGAAATGTTATAGCAAATGACTGTTTATCAGGAAAACCTCATTCAACAGTTATTGACTACGCATTGTGACAGTAATCCCAGTTATATCATGCTGATGTGATGTTGGAGGATTTATCATTTGTCAGTCATATATCAACTCTGAGGTCGAAATGTTCCTCCATTTAGTTAATCGATTTTGATTTCTTGCAGATACTCTGCACGTGAGGTAAACTATAAGCCTCGTTAAACACTTCAGATGTTCATCATCAGTTCTATCATAGAACTTCAGTTGTCGTCTTGTCCTCCTCGGACGGCGCTGGTCATCCCAGGGAGCAGGATGCACCCAGTCTCCCTCAGGAGCACTCTGCCCTCAGTGGACCGCCCTGGGTATTAACATTCACCTGAGGCGTTCCAGTACATGCTTGCCCATGCATTTCCAGTCATCCTTATTCTTATGAAACTCACACATCATTAAAGGTGCCTTGTCCAACGTTGCATCATCCCTGAAGCATCTGAACCAACTTCATCAATGAGCCAACACTGTTATGGATCAGAAATAAATACGAAGTGTTTGAGGAGCCCCTGATACAGTGTACACCTCTCGTCGTCGCCAGTTAAGAAAACCAACTTACATTCACGCCTGCAGCGGGACTTACCCAGGATCCCTCCAGCTCTTCATGCTCCACTATCACAACAAACCATGCTCCAGGTGAGGCTAGACTGACCCCTCATCGCAACCACCACCACCAGAACCACAACCTCCCCATCACCAGCATTTCATTACCGTCTGTTGACAAGCCAGACAAATCGCTGTGTGTCGCTGGAGTCTCAGCTAGTCTTCCCGCAGCGCCCTAGAAAATATTTCCAGCCCGGGCAAACTGCGACCATTATCGAGGCGTGTAGCACCAGGCAGATTAATTACCACGAGCTATTTTAGATCATGCTCGATATATCACCTTAATACCGTCATTAGAGCTCAGGGAGACTAATCTCTTGACTTAATGAAGACATCACGCTCCAGGGGCGGAATATATCACCTTAACCACAACACCGACCCACTGGGGAGGAGGA
Organism: Panulirus ornatus; assembly: GCF_036320965.1. Taxonomy (NCBI): domain Eukaryota; kingdom Metazoa; phylum Arthropoda; class Malacostraca; order Decapoda; family Palinuridae; genus Panulirus; species Panulirus ornatus. The sequence continues at coordinate 17,969,305 of NC_092231.1, read as the reverse complement.
TGGCCGCTTGACGGGAGGTAAGGCGAGTTTTTATGGGACTCTCCGTGATCTTTACCACGATGGAGTGGCTCTAGGAAGATGATACTTGCCTTGCCTGCATGTTATTGGCTCGAGGAGGTGATATGTGACCCTTCCCACAACGGTGTGCTGTACGTCTGACGAGGATGATGCTCGGTTCACAGCCACGTATGGCATGACGGGTGACATGTGAACGTTTCCCTGTCATGTACACCAGGCTGATCTGTGCGTCTGTGTGTGTTCATGTGAAGCAGGCTGATGCTACACCGTGAAAGGGATATTTTGTTAAGCATAACTCTCGACTTCTAACGATCCTAATTTGTGACGACTGCTTGAGTGGAATGAATAGAAATGAGTAAAATGGATGACATTTAGTGTCCACTAGCTGGAATAATGGTATTAAGATACATCTCTTGTGTTGTGCTTAACTGGATATTTCTCTTACGCTGTGTTGCTTCCAGGTGGGCCCTCATCATCAAAGGGATCATCGGACGGTCCGAAACAGGGTGGCACTTGAAACCCCCGTAGAGCATAACATTTCAAACTGAACTGCTGGATGACTCCAGATCTCCTTCACCTTCACCTATTGAACAACAGGGGTGTCATGGGAGGCTAATGTCGACGTCCAGTCATTGAGGGATTACCGATGGTACTCCAAGACAACCTGCAGGGGATATTACTGTAGCGTCTCCTCATCCTGTAGCGTCTTCTCATCCTGTAGCGTCTCCTCATCCTGTAACGTCTCCTCATCCTGTAGCGTCTCCTCATCCTGTAGCGTCTCCTCATCCTGTAGCGTCTCCTCATCCTGTAGCGTTTCCTCATCCTGTAGCGTCTCCTCATCCTGTAGCGTCTCCTCATCCTGTAGCGTCTCCTCATCCTGTAGCGTTTCCTCATCCTGTAGCGTCTCCTCATCCTGTAGCGTCTCCTCATCCTGTAGCGTTTCTTCATCCTGTAGCGTCTCCTCATCCTGTAGCGTCTCCTCATCCAGTAGCGTCTCCTCATCCTGTAGCGTCTCCTCATCCTGTAGTGTCTCCTCATCCTGTAGCGTCTCCTCATCCTGTAGCGTCTCCTCATCCTGTAGCGTTTCCTCATCCTGTAGCGTCTCCTCATCCTGTAGCGTCTCCTCATCCTGTAGCGTTTCCTCATCCTGTAGCGTCTTCTCATCCTGTAGCGTCTCCTCATCCTGTAGCGTCTCCTCATCCTGTAGCGTCCCCTCAACCTGGGTCAGATGGCGACTGAAGTTTTGGCTGAGGGGCCACAGCAAGATGGGAGTCGTCGTTGATACTAGTGATGTTGATGAAGACATTGCGTGTCATCTCGTAGCCTTCTCTGGTCTCTCAATCATATATCTTCTCTAGAGACTCCCTGGATAATCAATTGCAAAATCTTGCAAGCCACAGACAGCGACAAAACACGACTGACTCTCGGTCCTTTTCGAGAGAATGTTTTCCTCTCTTGTCCTTCATTATTCCAGAATCATGATCTGGTCCCTTTTGGAGAGTGAGGAGAGTAAGGTCCATCAGCATGTACGAGATGGAAAAAAAAAAAAAAAAGGTCTTCCAATTTCTAGTGGAGCGCCTTTTCCTCCATCTCCTGCGTGCTTGACTTTCCGTCTTTGTTCTCCGGGTTGGTTCAGCGCCGTGTTCAGCCTCGCAGGATCTGACAATAAGCTGTCTTTTCATCATGCTGGAACCCGAGGCCGATGCCAAAATTCCTTCTTCTGGTGAATCACGGATAAACCAGCCTGACGAAAGGGCCACATTTACCTCTTATGGAAATACGAGGAGAAATCAAAACTAGTCTGTTGGAGGGCGAATCCGAGTGAATTTGTTATTGGGTAACCCAATGTATACAGCTTGCCATATGATCTAGTCAAAACAATCTTTGAAGTATTTGAAAAAAAAAAAATATATATATACATATAACAATGATCTTTTTTTTCATGAGAGTCACAAATACATTTATGTCTTTCTCTGATAATCACAGAGACGCACAAGCCTTAACAACAGCAGTGGGTAAATGCTGCTGGCCCGGAGCACCCGTGTGAGCTGGTAACTGTTGGCGCCTGTTACGTGCTCAGCTTTGCTAATGGATCGGCTGGGTCAAATCAGCCAAGTTCTAAATATTTCATCTGTCGTTCATTAATTCTTTTTTATAATTATTATTGATTAGCATGTTTTATATTTATTCTCTTATAATCACTCATTAGTATGTTTTATATCTCCTTCCTTTTTTCATAATTATTGAACATTTGATGTTTTTTTAGACTTGGGACGATATCAGTGAAATTTTCACGGAATAGCAGCAAAAGGTGCCTTGTGTGTATTGTTACCCCAGCGATGTGTATCAGTAGAATATTGTAAAGCCTATATCTTAACATTTACGATCCTTGCTGGGTGTTGGAGCTTTTTGCTTATCTCTGGTATGATCTTCATTTCAACATCTGAAAATTCAGGGACTACAGCATCATAAGCTCTGAGAAACATAGAAATGAATACAGACTTCTTAATATTAATTTGATAATTAGAAATGAAACGAACATATCAGCGGATGAGAGGAGGTTTTCGGTACGCTTTAATTTTTAAACGTAACCTGGCTACTAGGCTATCTCAACATACAAGAAGAGTAACATATTGTTATTGGTGTTCTTCAACAATGAACTATTTAGACTGGGGACAAATTTTTCAGTCTTGCTAAAATCAAATCAGTATCAGCCTAGATCGGATAAAAAAAAAAAGACGTTAGTAACATATCTGAACCTCACAACACTATCAAGCATTATTTTATTCAACAATCTAGGTTCAAAATATTCCATGTACAAGTAGACAATCAAAGGGAATAAAGGATGACCCACGGCCATGCCAGACCTCTGAGTTAAGCACTTTCCATTCAAGGTGAAGGATGAATCACCCACACATACTTTGTCCATTTGACAATATTTCTGCTGGGAATTATTCCCATCAACATTTGAACCAATAACCTCTGGGAGGAAATCAATTACATCGATAGTGGAAACAGTGGTAAAAAGAGAACCCCAACACTCACAAGTTTACCCTGCAAAAGGTAATAATTAACATGTTACTGGTTCGAGTGAGTTTATACTTGGTCTTATTGGATTGTTAGGCTTACGAGTTTCAACCAGAACGTCAGAATGAGTACTGGATCTTGAACACTAAATTATTTTTTTTTCGTTACTTTATACGGCGCGAGTCAATGAATGCTCTAATCAAAGTCATTTCATGAACACTGTCTGTCCATCTATCAATCTATCTACATATATATATATATATATATATATATATATATATATATATATATATATATATATATATATATATATATATATATATACACATAGAGAGAGAGAGAGAGAGAGAGAGAGAGAGAGAGAGAGAGAGAGAGAGAGAGAGAGAGAGCAGCCTAAGCCAGGCACACCCGATTTATCTTCCAGCTCCAGGGGTGGATGAACAGCTGGGTTGGCCGTGGACGGACTGCTGTGACCAAAATTCGAACCTATGCAGGCTCGACACCGGCAGGCGGCCCGTGAATGCGCTAACATTTACACGTCGAGGTCTTCCTTCCCTTCACTACTACCCTGTGTGTTGAACTCTTTATTTATCTTAACTGTTGGGTTAGCGCTTAAGTTATAAATGAAGGTTAAGGGGATTCTCGCATACCTAGGAAGGTTTCTAATGATGCTTGGTAGTGCGGAAACATGTTTGTCTTTACCAAGTGGATCAATCAAGTGGACACCCTGAGATCAACACAAAGGCTTTTGTTATTTTAGTTATCAACTTTTCTCCTTATTTTTCTATTTTCTTACCTAGTCTTTCTCTTCGTCCTCTTCTGCTTCTTTGTTTTTTTGTTACTTTCCTTCTTGTGTCTACTTATAATTTCGCTCCTTCTCTACTTACTTAATTGACGTAGCATTCCATATTGTCCTCTCTATTCTTCTTCCACTTCCCTCATCGTAATTTCGCCCATGTCCTTTGCTCTCTTCTACGCGCATCTTATTCAACCCACTTCCTTCGAAAATTCCCAAACCGAAATCGCTTCCATGTCGTAGTGTCGCCTCTTATCAGACGAATTATTGAGTGTGATGAATAATAAGGTTCCTCTCGGTAGCGAAACATAAGGAAAAAAAATAGTACGTCAGAGACTCACCGATATATTTCATTTCGCGAAGGACCGTATTGATACTGGTGACATATAACGAACAATTACGGACAATATGGCTCGTTGGCACGATGTATGGCGCAATCTATGTTATTACAGGGAATTTATATGTAGACATATATCTGCTGAGAGGAGGTGTATATATATATATATATATATATATATATATATATATATATATATATATATATATATATATCGTTCGTACTATTCGAGTCTGTTAAACTTTACATCCAAACACAACAGCGTGATGACCGTGGGAAACACATTACTGTTTTAGTAAAGTCGATTATTCCTTTTCTACTGTTTATTCACGTGTTGGTCTTAAGAACCGAGATAAGGCGATATCCGACCTGGTTATGACTACCACTGTCAGGGGGTATCAGGGTTTTATGGCCAGCGATAAATACAGCGTTGGAATGCACGGGCACCGTGGTTTTTATTACCTCTCTCTCTCTCTCTCTCTCTCTCTCTCTCTCTCTCTCTCTCTCTCTCTCTCTCTCTCTCTCTCTCTCTCTCTCTCTCTCTCTCTATGTATGCTAACGGAACATGTTGATCAGATCAACACGGTTAATACGTTCAAAATTAAGCTTGATCACCACCTGTTACTCTCTAGTACTGAATGATTATTTTAACCAGACATTATAACACAGAGGGGTATACTATGCTACCTTCTCAGCCACTGACCTCGCCTGACCATGCTGCTGTAACGTATCAACAAGGGTCAGCCAGAGTAGCCTGCCCTAAGGGAACTAGAAGGAATTACTGTAAATTCCTCCCACATCTGGAGTAATATAGATATGGTTATGCGCGAGGCTGGAGTTCAAAGTTTATCCTTGTTATGTTCCTTATAATAGAAGGTGAAGGTGTGCATGTTTTTGGTGATACGAAACATGGCATATTCACATTCATTCAAATTTCTGGATTTCTTTTAAAAGTTTCTTTCCGACTTACTACTTCTGCAAGGCATTTTTTTCCCTTACAGCGTGTAGCCAGGGGAAGTGGAGGATAGGGCGAGAGACTTTGCTTTGCTACCCAGTTCATCCACTGTTTTTAAGGGGGCCGCATCTTTTTCAGTGGTGTTAAGACCAGACCACCTAGCTTGGGCCTTGGAGTCAGTATTGTCTGTGTATCTTCTCTCTCTCTCTCTCTCTCTCTCTCTCTCTCTCTCTCTCTCTCTCTCTCTCTCTCTCTCTCTCTCTCTGGCTGCATGGGCAAGGCGTAAGCGACTTCTGAGTAGGAGGTGAGTGAGGAATTAGCTTGCCAACTGCCGGCATCGGTTGAACCCAAATGGTCACCCTGGTAAGGCTGCTGCTTCCCCAGGCACATCGTAACGCTGCTGGCTGCCCTTGCCGACGTTCTCAAGCCCTTGATAGTATCCATGAGTCCGTCTACAGACGTTGTTATGGTGCAACATGACGCAGGCAGCCGCATCGCAGGACCATCATGATAATGGCACGGAGGAATGATCAAGGGGCGTGGGGTGTATGAGTTATAGCTCCAGCCCAGGAGGGATTAAATTTTCAGCAAGTATTTACCACCGGGGAAAGAGATATATGTATTCCTGGCGCGTATAGATCCTTAAGATGAACGGACGACGCCGTCGGTAATCTAATGTTGGAGTGAAGGGGCTGTAGATCAACCTCACTCTGGAACCTCTCTCTCTCTCTCTCTCTCTCTCTCTCTCTCTCTCTCTCTCTCTCTCTCTCTCTCTCTCTCTCTCTCTCAGAGAGCACTACTCCCCAGCCCTATTTCACGGCAAAATCTCGTCGTCTTTAACACGTCAGTCGGTCGGTAGCTAGGTACCCTGTCGCTCTTCATATGGACGCAAACGTCTACTACACACACACACACACACACACACACACACAAACACATACACTTTCCTGGCGACCATCCTGCCGCGCCACACAACACCTGCACAGTAGCCTCCTAAGTGACCCGCGTCCTGCCTCCTGACTGGGCCCTGGTTTGAGCCTCTCCCGCCCCTGAAGCCTAGCCTCAGACTTCGTAGTCCACCTTCCTCCCGCGCACCCTGATGCCACAGGTTAATATCTGTCGTTCTGCAGTGTCTTGTCTTTACTGCCCCATCGCGTGCAGTTAATGTCGTCCTCGGTTATAGTCTGTAGATTAACCAAGCACCAGGAACCATGACACTTGGAGCGCTCGTACTATGAGCGTCAGTGGCTATCACGCGCGTCAAGCACGAGACGGCTCGTGTGGTGCGGCCCAAGATGAGTTGATGGACCAACACCCGCGCTACGACCCGTCACCACCACAACACTGCTGCTGTGCGTCACGCCTTACTGTGTGCCGGGTGTTGACCAAGCATGGTCTCTGCTTCTCTGGGTCATGTCCTCTGCCTCACTGACCTACCGAGTGCTGACCTAGCGTGGTCTCTGCTTCTCTGGGTCATGTCCTCGTCTTTACTGACCTAGCGTGGTCTCTGCTTCTCTGGGTCATGTCCTCGTCCTTACTGACCTAGCTTGGCCTCTGCTGCCCTGAGCCACGTCCTCAGTATAACTATCCTACCTTGGGGTCTGCTACCCTGGGTCATGTCTTCCTCCTTGATGACCTATCCAAAACTCTGCTTCCCCAGAACGTGACCAAAGCCTCGCTGACCTACCCTGGTTTCTACTGCCCCATGCGACGAGGTCAGCCAAGTGGGTGTCTGCCGTCTCGGGGTCATGGCCTCAGCCTCGGTGATCAAGCCAAGATCTCTGGCACTCATGAGCTCAGCCTAGTTGACCCAGCCCGGTGTCGCTGTCTTGGGTCATGACCTCAGCCTAGCCTCATGACCAGAGGCTCGCTGTGGACTGAGTGTTGAGGTTGATACCAAGCATTTGTTTGATGGGTTCATGATGAGTGGTTCCCGACGATGAAAAGACCGACATTTAGTAATTGCTTTCTTCTGGAAGGGAGGGGGGGTTGGGGGGGGGGGATAGTGACCCAAGAAAAGAAAAATACGCTTCCTGGGAAATAGATTTTGGCGCGTCACATAAATCCTGGTGATGGATGGAGGCCGCTGTGGAGGGCGCCTGGCTGACGTCGCCGTCCGCCAACATAAATTTACTCATTTGTCAGTTTCCTGCAACAACCTCCTGGGTGATCCTGCAACAACCTCCTGGATGATCCTGCAACAACCTCCTGGATGATCCTGCAACAACCTCCTGGATGATCCTGTAACAACCTCCTGGATGATCCTGCAACAACCTCCTGAGTGAGCCTGCAACAACCTCCTTGATGATCCTGCAACAACCTCCTGGGTGATCCTGCAACAACCTCCTGGATGAGGCTACAACAACCTCCTGGATGAACCAGCGGCAGCCTCATGGATGAGCCAGCAACAGCATAACAGCCCAACATGAATGACAGAGATAAAAACACAACTTCGAGGCAATTCATAAGCCAAGGACAACCCTTCCTAACTTAAGATACATTTACATATACGTATATACATAAACAAAGGTCAAAATTTATATCCTGCAATTCACAGTTAAGAATCCTAACGCTAATGCATACATTAACAGCAGCTATGTAGAATCCGATGAAACTTAGATAAACATACATCAACTCTTTCAGTATCTCATTGTGACATATCCTGAACACACCAGTAGCAACAGTTGGCTGTGCGAGGAGCTACTGGTCAGCACAGAGACATGCTGCCGACGCTGGGCGGTCAGTGTTGTGAGTGTGAGTACCTAGTGCTGAAGAAAAGTGGTTTGGCGATAACCAGTTCGTCCTGATTGACCAAAGGTGTTCTTAGATGCGTGTCCTGAAGTGTCTATTTGTCTCGCCAATATACAAAATCTTTACAGCTATTGTACTTGTAATTGGTTGAAAATTGACTACTGTGACTCCTCAGAATATATATATATATATATATATATATATATATATATATATATATATATATATATATATATATATATATATATATATATATATTTTTTTTTTTTTTTTTTTTTTTTTTTTTTTTTTTTTTTATACTTTGTCGCTGTCTCCCGCGTTTGCGAGGTAGCGCAAGGAAACAGACGAAAGAAATGGCCCAACCCTCCCCATACACATGTACATACACACGTCCACACACGCAAATATACATACCTACACAGCTTTCCATGGTTTACCCCGGACGCTTCACATGCCTTGATTCAATCCACTGACAGCACGTCAACCCCTGTATACCACATCGCTCCAATTCACTCTATTCCTTGCCCTCCTTTCACCCTCCTGCATGTTCAGGCCCCGATCACACAAAATCCTCTTCACTCCATCTTTCCACCTCCAATTTGGTCTCCCTCTTCTCCTCGTTCCTTCCACCTCCGACACATATATCCTCTTGGTCAATCTTTCCTCACTCATTCTCTCCATGTGCCCAAACCATTTCAAAACACCCTCTTCTGCTCTCTCAACCACGCTCTTTTTATTTCCACACATCTCTCTCACCCTTACGTTACTTACTCGATCAAACCACCTCACACCACACATTGTCCTCAAACATCTCATTTCCAGCACATCCATCCTCCTGCGCACAACTCTATCCATAGCCCACGTCTCGCAACCATACAACATTGTTGGAACTACTATTCCTTCAAACATACCCATTTTTGCTTTCCGGGATAATGTTCTCGACTTCCACACATTTTTCAAGGCTCCCAAAATTTTCGCCCCCTCCCCCACCCTATGATCCACTTCCGCTTCCATGGTTCCATCCGCTGACAGATCCACTCCCAGATATCTAAAACACTTCACTTCCTCCAGTTTTTCTCCATTCAAACTCACCTCCCAATTGACTTGACCCTCAACCCTACTGTACCTAATAACCTTGCTCTTATTCACATTTACTCTTAACTTTCTTCTTCCACACACTTTACCAAACTCCGTCACCAGCTTCTGCAGTTTCTCACATGAATCCGCCACCAGCGCTGTATCATATATATATATATATATGGTGTTCAATTGCTTCTTCTTTGTCGACCATTGTGCCAGTATGCCAGTATGTGATGAGTGGAGCTGTGTCTTTTGTTTTACTCTCTTTTGCCACAGGTAAGGTCCAGCTGGACCTCAGAACATTGCTACAGTCCTCTAGCCTGTCTCTCGCACTCTACTCCCACGTCCCACTGTTGCGTGCTACCACTCCGGGGAGCTCTCACCAGCACACTAAGTAGCTGAGTCTCGCTCAAGGTATTGTCTTTATACTCTGAAAAATATAATCTTAAAAAACTGTAAGATCTCTTAAGCATGGTGGTAAATGGAGAATTCCAGGCGCCCCAAGAAGATTATAATAAGTGTAATGCCGGTAGTGTGTGGGGCTCGTGTACCAATTTTCTAATGTAGTGATGATCTTCAAGTGAACATTTTTTTTCACATAGAAATACTTTGCTACCACCAACATATATATATTTTTTTTTCAGGGGGTTGTGTAAACACCCATGAACAAAGACAGATGTGCACAAAAACAGCTGAACATTTTCTATGAGAGAGAGAGAGAACTTCTAGTCTAAGACAATGGAAAGGACGCTGGTTCATTTCTGTATTTAATACAAACTAAGAAATGACAAGAAGAACTGAATCATTAATCATGAGTCAGAATATCCAATATTCATCGGAATGAGGTCATTGAATGATAATATTTCAGACCTCTTCCTCCTACTTTCAAGTTACGTGAGCCTCCACATGAAGGAACGTTGATAGAAGATCTGCACAAGGTATGGTAACATGAACAGAAATAGGTGGATGACTCTAAACCAAAACGTTAAAGCTGAAGCTGAAGCTCGGTTACGAGCGGTCCCGAAATATACCAACACATTGTTTTAAAGAAATTATCATGAAAGGATAATCAATGGACAACACTGAACCATATACCAGTGGGCGTCACTGAACCATATGACGTAAGATGCGAAAACCGTAAAATATATCGCACGTGGATACGGGTACATGTGGACTCACCACAAAAAAAAAAATACTTTTTGCGAAATGGTGCATTTAACTCAGATTCCAATTTCAAGTTCGTCCAATTATATCAGACCACAGGCATGATGGATGATGATCAGCGTGTGTTGTAGTGCCAGCCTTTTTCCGTTTGCGTGGACATCCCACACACACACACACACACACACACACATAAAAGATGTGAAGTGTTATCCAGTACATATATACGGAAAGGTAGACACACTTGACTAAACATTCTTTCCTCAATGCCCTTGTCATGACCTTCCTCTTGAAGTGATAGAGAACATGATCTCCGTTTAATTCCGAAATAGCTACATTTCCCATATCCTGTCGGCTGGTATATTATCCCATGCTTCTTAACGAGGAACATATTATTGGAGAACTGGTGGATGAGGTGGTTTAGGTCGTTAGGTGCCCTTTGCTCTTTGTAAAGTGTATGAACACTTTCGCCTTGGGAATACGCAGCTGTCTTGGTGGACTGAATCTTCCTATTCATATACATGATTGCCGTTTACTGCACTAGCAAAGAAGCGCCAGGAATAGACGAAGAAAAGCCGCATTCGCGTACATCCATTCACTAGCTGTCATGTGTAATGCACCGAAATCACAATCCCGATCTACAAACAGGCCCTACAGACCTTTCCATGGTTTACCCCTGACGTTTCACATGCCCTGGTTCAGTCCACTGACGGTACGTCGACCCCAGTATACCACATCGTTCCAATTCACTCTTATCTCGTGCATGCCTTTCACATTCCTGCCTGTTTTACTGTTAAATGATTTGTTGTCTGCTAACCTACAGGTTACACACTGCCTCTTCCAGCATATCTGGTGCATGTCGGTGTCTATACCACCTACATTTTGAGCTGATGGAGGCAATGTGCTTTATCCTCCCCTGACCTGTATTACTTATTCCATGGCTTTTGTTTTTACTTGCACATGAAGGCCCTCACATGTCAGCTTACAATGTAGGTATTCGCATAACCACTCCAGTCCACTTCCTACCAGCTTAACATTTTCATCTAGTGTCACATTAAGAGTAAAGGTCCAGAAATGTTATTGTAGCCATGTGTTGTGTGCAGCCCTGTGGATAGTGTTGGGGAATATCTTCACTTGACTCACCATGGTCAGCAGGTGTACACTGGATGTCATTGCGGATTCTCCTTTTTCCTCTCTTCTTGTTTTGTAAATCATCTGATAACTAACTTCATGATGGCTCAATCATATATATATATATATATATATATATATATATATATATATATATATATATATATATATATATATATATATATATATATATATATATATATATATATATATATATATATATATATATATATATATATATATATATATATATATATATATATATATATATATATATATATATATATATATATATATATATATATATATGTGTGTGTGTGTGTGTGTGTGTTTACATCACCGTCTCACTTACACTACTTACAGTTGGGATGACTCTAATAATTGAATAACTCCGTCTTTTTTTTTTACTTTATATGATCGAGGATTTAGTTAGCCTACGTCTACCTAAGCTCTCACGTACTTCGTCCACCACAGTATAATAATGACGCAAGTTTACGCTCAGGAGCTTCAGTGTTAAGGATAACTTCACCACTTCCCCTCATCTACAGCTATGGCAAAAGCGATATACATATGTTTGAATGCAATTACGTTTATCAATGATTAACTGCCGGCGGATATCATACAATAAAAAGCTCTATGTGAATATAACGCTTGACCTGCAATACATTTAGTTATATCCCACGAGTGAAGCTTCCAGGGATGGAGAACAGTAGGACAATAGTAATGTCAAGCAACATACGACCACCGTTCGACACCTGTGCGGTGATGCCCCGCCCCAGTGTAGACAGAGTAGCTGCCTCGACCACTGATGTGGGAATCAGAAGACGTCATCAAAATGAGCACTAGTGTGTGTGTGTGTGTGTGTGTGTGTGTGTGTGTGTGTGTGTGTGTGTGTGTGTGTGTGAGAGCGTGTGTGAGAGTGTGTGTGTGTGTGTGTGTGTGTGTGCACCACTACCACCAGTCTGACGCTACCATCTGAGGAGAAGTCTTCACACCACCTTGTTATGAAGCACAATGTCGCTGTGATAAAGTACAATATCATCTCTTCTATGAAGTGATAACCGTAAATATTTGGCAATGAGAATGGAGGTGAGCCAAGCGTTCCCACGCCCCAGCAGATTAAAGTAAGTGTAGTAGTAGTGTGGGGTGTGTGTAACCCAGCACAGATGTAATATCAAGTGTCAAATACGTATCAGCCTCCAGAATCATATACGTATCTGCCCCCATGATGAAAAAAAAATACTTTACCAACCATACGATATTATTTTTTCTAGTAATCTGGAAAACCATGAACATCAAGAAATGTCCAAAATATTGTAGAGCGTCTTTACGTAAAGAGAATCATCCCTTTAAGGTAAAGGAGGCGGTACTAATTCATTTCCATATTTGACAACGAAGTGAATTATGAAATAACAAGAAGAGTTCGTTGAGTCTTCCTAACATATACGAAGCAGTTGTGCTGCTGCTGCTGCTGCTGGTACTACTGCTTGAACTTCACCGTCACCCACTCACTCTATCCACCTCCCATGTTGTACTGACGGCCGCTCTCTCGGGACTAACTGGGGTGACCCAGCAAATCTCTCTGGTTTGGTCTAACTTTGTAAGCAGGTCTCCACATCCCCTCATCCCCACCACAGGCTTCTCGTAAATCAACAAAACTCCCCGTCACATTCATGCCCACTGGCAATGTTGTCTCCATTACCTGTATCCGAATTACGGCCATTACATTCTAATTCATATCTATGTTAATATACATCGGATATGACTAATACATATACGTGAAGAAATAAAGAATAGCATTGCGATTTACATTTACAATGGAAAATACCAAACACTCACTTCAAACCAATCATGACCAATCGTTTCATTTGGTGGACTCTTGGTCACCACACAGACACACGCCCGCCCCCTCCCTCACTGAGGCCCGACAAGTCTGCAGCAGATGTTGGGCGGTGCACGATAACCCTCGGCCGCTTCCTCCTAAACTCAATGAACACAGGCCAGACCTGCATAAACTCAACTTGAGCAGTTTAATGGCAACAATAATACGCCCACCTCTGCAACGACAGGCTTTCAAGGATGGTTTTGGTAATCATTACTTCTAATGAAGACCGGGTTCAACTGATATATATATATATATATATATATATATATATATATATATATATATATATATATATATATATATATATATATATATATATATTATCCCTGGGGATAGGGGAGAAAGAATACTTCCCACGTATTCCCTGCATGTTGTAGAAGGCGACTAAAAGGGAAGGGAGCGGGGGGCTGGAAATCCTCCCCTCTCGTTTTTTTTTCAATTTTCCAAAAGAAGGGACAGAGAAGGGGGCCAGGTGAGGATATGCCCTTAAAGGCCCAGTCCTTTGTTCTTAACGCTAAACTCGCTGACGCGGGAAATGGCGAATAGTATAAAAAAAAAAAAAAAAAAATATATATATATATATATATATATATATATATATATATATATATATATATATATATGTGTGTGTGTGTGTGTGTGTGTGTGTGTGTGTGTGTGTTATCGGATTGCGCCTGCAAGAGGTTACACCGCGTGTGATAAGTCACCTTTGGCATGGCTGTATTACTGGGAGTACAGTGTCGTCAAAGAACGTCTCGCTACAAAGGAGTCTACATTTCCCTACAGTTACACTTAGCGCAGCCTTGTGCTGCAGAAGCCTTCAGAAATGGGTCATGGGTAGCACCAGAAACGCCACGCAATACTCGGCAAACTGCTGCGTCACATGATCATTGTGTGGCCATCAGCAACTCAAGGGTAGGCCGTTTTGATAGCTGCTTCTTTCCCTACACCTCGAAGCTCTGGAACTCTCTACCTTCTCATGTCTTTCCCAATAACTATGACCTGGCACATTTCAAAATAGAGGTTTTTCACATTCTCAAAACTTCGTTAATACTTTCCCTTGTCTTTTCTTTTTTTGTATGATAATTCTCCCAATATTTCACTTAAAGCCCCGCCTTGACATGGAGTTTTGTCAGTAAATGGCGCCTTCAACGTTAAAAAAACGGTGATACGCACTGTGATTATAGCATCCTCCCCATTATTGTAAATGCCCTCCACACATATTCTTTTTGTAATGGCTTCAGGCTTCAGGTAATGTCGACGACAGCAAACACAGTGAAGGTGGCGACAAGAAAGCCAAGGTTTGTGGCGGCACTGACAATAAGATGCTCGTTGTTTGTCATGTAGGCACTGACGATGTACTGAAGGAAAGATTAGAGGAGCTTACTGGAGAAAATATCGTCGGCTTTTTCAACGTTTTCGAGATAATGTCGATAACGTTATGATTCCAGGAGGCCTTCCCAGGATCGGAGCCAGGAAGAATCCTTTAGTAAGGCGTTCAGTCAAAATCATAGATTAGTAAACCTCTGTTTTTAGGAATGAGTTGAGCTCATAAACTGGTGGCATCATTTATTCATGAAGTCTGGTTTGTTTATGAAGGAGGGACTACACCTGAATGAAGTGGGAGCTGCGCATTTTGGTAGACTCCATAGTGGGTCTACAAGTGCGCTGTAGTTGTAAACGCAGCTCATATGTATGCACCTTTCCAATAAGGTCTCACTTTCGTCTAAAAACATTTTACGTTAACGCTCGGAGTATACGAAATAAAGCCTCAGAGTTGATGAAGACAGCTTTAGCAGGAAAATATTGATAGGATCGCCATTTCCGAATCTTGGTTGAATATCAGCAATAGAGATTTCCTCGCCGAACGCTCAGTTCCAGGCTACACTCTGTTTAACAGTGATTTTGAAAGCATAGTAGGCGGTGGTGTCCGTCTCTTTGCCAAAGCCCATTTGAGTCCCGTAG
This sequence comes from Panulirus ornatus, assembly GCF_036320965.1. Taxonomy (NCBI): domain Eukaryota; kingdom Metazoa; phylum Arthropoda; class Malacostraca; order Decapoda; family Palinuridae; genus Panulirus; species Panulirus ornatus. The sequence continues at coordinate 17,954,199 of NC_092231.1, read as the reverse complement.
AAAAAGGGGAAAAAAAAAAACTATGTTGCCATTGAGAATGTGGACTTCATTTCTTAAGAAATTACAGATGAACTAAGAATAATATAACAGTAGGACTAGTTTATAAGCCCCCTGCGCGAAGACCCCAGAGGTAGACGAAAGATTTTACGATCAGTTAGCAGAAGTATATAATGAACAAGATTCTATAATAGGAGAGGATTTTAATTTACCGGTATTTGTATGGGGATAATCCCTTTCAAGTAGCTCCGGTCGTGGACTTCACCCCAATGTGCTTGATAGCGCCCCGATCATAGCAGTCAAGGAACCTACTCGAGAGGACAATATATCAGATTCAGTTCTACCGACGAAATGTGGATCTCGTTACTGATACTGAAGTTGGGAAAAAATGTTTGGTAAGCGTGCTCACCAACAAATTACTTGCGAGGTCGCTTTCAGCACTGCATGTAATGCTGGTTAACTTGACGGTCGCAAAAAAAAAAGAAAGAAAGAAAAAAGATCTGACTTTAAACTTACAAATTATAATGATATTCGCAAAACTCTTGACAGACAAACCTGGGATGATGTAGTCAATGAAAATGACATGAACGTCGCTTGGGAAAAAGCTTCAGAAAAACTTTCAGAGCAGCAGAAGGAACATACGTACTAACGCGTGGTAGACTTAAGAGCTAACCTCGTTCATCTCTCTCGAATGACTGGTACACTGCGACCGATGAGCTGGTCACCACAGCACATGAGGAGGGTACACCACCGCCCACCGGTCTCCATTGGGTAACTCCTACTCAGGACATCAAGAGGAACCTCTTGAGCAAGAGGCTCGTGTGATCAGAGACGGTCAGGGAGCCACTCCACTGTGATGCATCACGACTGGTGTGTCGGAACTGAGATGATGTACCTGAGATGCGACACTATGCATATGGTGTCTAAGGCATACTGTGTCCTGTGACACCTTACAAATGGTGTCGAGGGACTAGGAAAGGCCCACGTGTCAAGGGACTGACAAGTCATAACGTCATGTCACACCTTACATAACGGCGTCTCGGAATGGTACAACGCAAATGGCTATTCAGACATTACGCCTGCTGTCTGAGGACCGTCTGTCTGGCTGAACGTCGTAAAATGACCGTCATTTCGCAGTCTGTATTTCTTACTTTGTAGACAATTTTTTTTTTTTCGAGTCACAAAGGCGAATAACAAAGTAGGCCTTGTTCTCGAAAGCCGTGTGAATAATTCTACCGCCACAGTAATGAGCCACATAACATACCCCATTTTTTTTTTTTGTTGTTGACCCGTAAACAGAGCGCGACGGTAAAGGTTAAAGGGATAAGAGAAAAAAACGAAAGACAATTCAAAGGCGAAGAGAGAGAGAGAGAGAGAGAGAGAGAGAGAGAGAGAGAGAGAGAGAGAGAGAGAGAGAGAGAGAGAGAGAGAGAGAGAGAGAGAGAGAGAGAGATTTTCTGGGAAAGTCACACAGACGAATAGCTGGCTAGTTTAGTATTCGAGGAGTGAGTTGAGGTTCGCAAGGAGTGTACTGAGCCCAACAGCCACTGCTGGTGAGAATACCACAGGAACGACAAGCATGATATGGGCTCTGCAGGTAAATCTCCTTATCTTTATGTCTAAAGATCAACAGTAATATATATATATATATATATATATATATATATATATATATATATATATATATATATATATATATATATATATATATATATATATATATATATATATATATATATGTTTGAAGGAATAGTGGTTCCAACAATGTTGTATGGTTGCGAGGCGTGGACTATGGATAGAGTTGTGCGCAGGAGGATGGATGTGCTGGAAATGAGATGTTTGAGGACAATGTGTGGTGTGAGGTGGTTTGATCGAGTAAGTAACGTAAGGGTAAGAGAGATGTGTGGAAATAAAAAGAGCGTGGTTGAGAGAGCAGAAGAGGGTGTTTTGAAATGGTTTAGTCACATGGAGAGAATGAGTGAGGAAAGATTGACCAAGAGGATATATGTGTCGGAGGTGGAGGGAACGAGGAGAAGAGGGAGACCAAATTGGAGGTGGAAAGATGGAGTGAAAAAGATTTTGTGTGATCGGGGCCTGAACATGCAGGAGGGTGAAAGGAGGGCAAGGAATAGAGTGAATTGGATCGATGTGGTATACCGGGGTTGACGTGCTGTCAGTGGATTGAATCAAGGCATGTGAAGCGTCTGGGGTAAACCATGGAAAGCTGTGTAGGTATGTATATTTGCGTGTGTGGACGTATGTATATACATGTGTATGGGGGTGGGTTGGGCCATTTCTTTCGTCTGTTTCCTTGCGCTACCTCGCAAACACGGGAGACAGCGACAAAGCAAAAAAAAAAAAAAAAATATATACATATATATATATATATATATATATATATATATATATATATATATATATATATATATATATATATATATATGGTTGGAAAGGATCAGAATTTTGTGCGTGATCAAGTATATTCCTATGAGTCCACGGGGATTTTGAAACACGAAAAGTTCCCAAGTGTATGAGTGTCTTGGACAATCACGTGTTTACCAAATGGCGTCCTAGCTACGCCTCTCCGTTGTATATCAGCTGACTTATATTTTTTTCTTATATCTCCCTTGATGATGTGATTATTACACGAAAGTGCACTTGGGAACTTATCGTGTTTCATTGATTATATATATATATATATATATATATATATATATATATATATATATATATATATATATATATATATATATATACATAATCATTGAATCAGGTTTTCATGTATACATAAAGCATTTCCTTTTCATGCTTGTTTTCCTTTTACGAGGTAGCGCCAAGAACAGACGAAGACAATGCCCCTTTGTTGACATCCATTCTCAAGATGTCATGTGTAATGCATCAAAACCACACGTGCTGTCCATCGACAGCAAGTCGCTCCCTGTATACAACAGTACTCTAGTTCCCTCTATCCCGTGAACGGCTTTCACCCACTTGTATGTTTAGGCTCCGAGTACAAAAAATCTTTTCCACTCCACACTTCCATCTGTAATTTCTCTCCCTTTTCGTGTGCACTCCGCTTCTGAAAGACACATCCTCTTTGCTGACCTTTCATCTCATTCTATCCATGTATCCAAACCATATCAGCACCCCATCTTCAGCCTTCTCAACCACTCTATTCTTATCACCACACTTCTCTATTACCCATACATTACTATATCAAACCACATCACACCACATACTGTCGTCAAACATCGTTTCTAACACGTCCACCCAGATAAGGAGTTCTCTTTCCACACATTCCTCCTCAACGTTTCCAAACAACGAAAATGACAAAGGTCAAAACGAGAAAAAGTATTTCTTAAGAATTCGACTTGTTTGGTAAATTCAGTAAAGTTCACTCATGAAGCTGAGATAGACAATGTGCTGGCATTCTTAGACTATTACAAATCTTAAACCCAAACATATCTGTTCTTACATATACACCAACTCTGCTCATCACAGTAAAGTGAAGCGGTCTATGTTTTCTTCAGTGTTTCTCAGAGCATTTTGCATATGTAATCCAGAATTCATTGACGATGAACTCTGTAATATCTATGACACTTTTTATAAATCACAGCATTCTAAACATTTCCTTGACTCGGCTTGTTGCTAGAAACTCCTTTTACAATATTCACCTTAAAGAACCACTTGTGAACAAAAACTTGCCGGTATTACCAAACTGTGGGAATTCGCTTGATATTATTGTTTTGTTGAAAACTTTTAATATTATTGTAGTCTTATCAAAAATTCTGTAAATGGGCAGAAAGGTTATGTGTACAATATCCTCTTTAAATAGTGAGATCAGTTTTACACTGAGCAAACAGGTAAGGTTCTTGGTGTTTGGATCAAACTTAAAGATAGTGTTGGATCTGGTCAAGAATTTGATACAATATTTGTTCACCTTACAGGTTTTGGTCATCGATTTAACTAGAGCAATGTTAAGGTTATCACATACAATAACTCAGCAATGAACAGAAATATTCTTGAATTGTCTCTCATCAAACACAGCAGAGATATTGATATAAATCAAATGTTGGCTTGTATGAATCAGATAACTTTATAGGTGAAAATATTGTCAATATATTTCCAAGAACAAAGGTTAGCATGAATTTAAACTTATGAAGGTGAGGTCTTTGAAGGTGAGGAGTGTCTTAATCGCTTCCCTGTTTCTTAACTCATTTGCTTGTCCAATTCAGTGGCGGCTGGTATATTCTTTATATTGTTCTCTCTCTCTCTGTCTCTCTGTCTCTCTCTCTCTCTCTCTCTCTCTCTCTCTCTCTCTCTCTCTCTCTCTCTCTCTCTCTCTCTACTTGATCTTGACATTTTGATTATACAAAAGTGATTGACACTTCGTCTATTCCGTTGCCTTGTGGTTTTACCCGCTTCTTATGTACACTCGCTGCCTGTGTACTTTTTGCATATTTCCCGCGTTGACGAGGTAGCTTCAGGAAAAGACGAATAAAAATGGCCTTATTTACTTACATCCACCCTCTGGCTGCCATGTATAATGCACCGAAACCTGAGCCCGTAAGAACAACAGCCAGGCTCCACATACCCTCACCGTGGTTTCCCCTCACCGCTCCGTAAGCCTTGGTTCAGCCTGTTGATAGCATGACCCTTAAACTAAGATTCCACATCAAGCCAATCCGTCTTATCCTTTGCACGCCACAACTCTCAGAATTTTCTCTCACTCCATCCTTCCACAACTCCATCACTGTCCCTCTTTTCCTTGTTCTTTTCCATTCCAAAACGTTCACCCTTGTCTTCATCTCCTCACTCATCCTCTCCATTTGACCAGACCATTTCAGCACACCAGCTTTAAGCCCACTCGTACATACTCATCTAACCATAAGGTTCATGCAGTGAGGGAGTCGTTAGAATGAGCGATACACAATGGTGAATGGATCTGTAAGGTTGCCTGGGAAGAGAGGCTGAGTCTGAACATTTGTAGTGGCAAGGTGGGAATCTCATACTCCCTGCATTCACGTGGACTACATGGTATGTGGTACGAGACGTGGTTCTGTAATTCCACAGACGACAGGGACGGTGTTTCCTGTCCATTATGCCGCTAATGCACTAACATAATGTTTCCTATGCTATATCAGGACGGAGTATTGCTGGTGAACACCATCTCTGGTCCGTGAGATACATCTCCCGCTATCTGGTGCAGGGATTATGGAAATACCCACGCAAGGTCGTGACGTCCTTCACAGACTCTCAGGGTCGTGACGTCTTTCATAGACCCTCAAGCAACACAGGAACCCTCGCGGCCACAGAACGACACACCGTCAGAGATTAGACGAGATTTGCATCTTACCACGTGCTCACCTGACGCAATCTGCATATTTATATGATAAGGGTTTAAATTCTTCATAAGGTACATTATTCAGTGAGCTGATAATTCTTCATAAGGAATACTGATAGGAATCCCAAATGTGGTTCGAAGGCAGATGAGGAGTGATATTTATATGCACCTACTGAGTACACTCAACTGACCGTATCAGAATGTGGAACACTCAGCAGACGTATCAGTGTGTGGAACACTCGACATATCAGAATGTGGAACACTCAGCTGACGTATCAGTGAGTGGAGCACTCGACATATCAGAATGTGGAACACTCAGCTGACGTATCAGAATATGGAACACTCAGCAGACGTATAAGAGTGTGGGATACTCAGCTGACGGATCAGAATGTGGAAAAAACAAGAGAATAGCTCCCCATCTGAGAAACGTGATGAAAGAAAATATAAGAGACATAGCTAAGGCTTGCTGGGAAATGTTGAGCTAACTGTGACACATGAGACACAGACCATCACTGTGTGAGTAATAGATGTACAGATGTATAGTTTGTTGCTCATTTGAGTAATCCTGTGAGTGGACACACGGTCTGGGACGAGGATAACTCAAGACACTTATCCTGTGTGGATATCATCCTGAGGTGGATCAATCATGCTTAGAGAATACAAGTTTGCCATTCGAAATGAAGGAAAATGATATGAAAGGAAGACGATGCTGAAGAGACCAAAGGATACGAGAGAGAGAGAGAGAGAGAGAGAGAGAGAGAGAGAGAGAGAGAGAGAGAGAGAGAGAGAGAGAGAGAGAGAGAGAGAGAGAGTATGTGTCTGGAGGAGCTGCTGGGATTTAGAGATGTGTGATGCATATATTCTATATTTCAAAATCTATCTTAAAGTGCGTTACATGAGGTCTCGACGCTCCTAGATTATTTTACCAGACTTCCAAAAATGTAAGATTTATGTTGTGTATATTCTTCTGCAGTATACACTTATATATTGTATCTTATGTAAACCTACTCTGTATTATTTTTCACTAAGACGCGCGAGAAGAAAATGTCAAATGGACTACCAAGGAGTTGTCTCAGACTCATCATAACACACGTCAATGGATTCTAGTTTCTGTTCTCTGAGTTTTAGGTGATGTTTTTTTCATAATGATTTTGATGTAATACGAAATATTTTTGTACAATGCAAATGATGGAGATGTATGAAGCAGCTCCTGGGCAACTGTTGTGGAAGAGACTGTTGTGTGAGATCACGACAATAACCCTATATGAACAGCCCCTGAACTGAAATAACCCCATATGAACAGCCACTGAACTGGGATGAAGCCGTACGTGTATTTGCTTCCTATAATCATTGCATTTATTAATTTCTCGTCAAAAGCAAAGCGATGACAACAGATTCTCCAACAATGGAAAAGACAGAGGAATTATCCCATGTACCAAAGAGGACACAGACTTTAAACTCCTAGAAACAGATTTTACAAAAAAACGGTAACTACTCATCTATCAAAATTCGAATAACAAGATATCGTATCATATCAGTTGAAAAGACTTCTAAAAACCACCATGGACTCTGGGAGACAAAGTCTTCAAAACATCAGAGAAATTACTGTCGCTGGGAGTTATGGTCGCCTGACCCCGGCAGTCCTGGACCCTCTCGGGGGATGTCACAATATGTAACAATAAAATCATTGAGGAACTTTTTATAAAATGTTGAGACTTTACTTTGTGACCAGTTGATTCTGGCGCTCGGATGAGACGGCGAGGAGGGTAACACGGCGAGGAGCAGCGGAGCAGAGGACAGCAGGAGTAGACGAGGACAGCAGGAGCAGAGGAGGACAGCTGGAGCAGACGAGGACGACAAAAGCAGAGGACGGCAGGTGCAGACGAGGACTGCAGGAGTAGACGAGGACAGCAGGAGGAGACGAGGACAGCAGGAACAGAGGAGGACAGCAGGAACAGAGGAGGACAGCAGGAGGAGACGAAGACAGCAGGAGTAAAGGACGGTAGGAGCAGACGAGGACGGCAGGAGCAGACGAGCACGACAGAAGCAGACGAAGACAGCAGGAGTAGAGGACATCAGGAGCAGAGATGAGGAGTTAGCGAGAAAGGAGGGAAGGAGCTGAGGAATAACGGACGGGAGTTAGAGGAGGAAGAATAGTGGAGAGTCGATGAAAAGAAGGAGGAAGACAGTCAACGCAAACGGAGATAGAAAGGCAATAGGAGAGGAAAGGAGGAGCAAGTGACAGGATAGAGTGAGGCACAAGAAGAGAAAGACGAGGGACCAGATGGAGTCTGGCCAAGCAAGGATTTCTCCTCTGAGACAGAGTCGTCTCTTCCTGATCCCTCCTCACTGGAGCGAGGAATGGCGGGTAGGTATAGAAACACACACACACACACACACACACACACACACACACACACACACACACACACACACACACACACACACGTGTGTGTGTGGAGGTATATGATCTTCAGGGCTACCTCAGCCAACCCTTTGTCAGATAATAGGTCCTTGTCCCTAGGGTTGAAGTACACATATAGAGACAGTGATGAATGAGAGCAAAAGAGAGACATACAGCAGGAGAACTCGTAGTGTCAAGTCTGTCCAACCTTACACGCCAGTCTGGAAGTTTTCACGTGTAGTATTATACACTGTATTACGAGTTTGATAACTAGGAATAGTGAGGGTTTAGATCAGTAACAGAGGAGCTGTAAGATGGGGAATGGTAGAAAGCGGAAACCTACAGTTGGCACCAGCCCCGTGTAGCTGAGTGAGGAGATGTGATGTGATGACCCTCCCCGTTACCCCACCAGGACTTACCATGCTGCAGGACGTGTCGTACCACAGGACATACCATGCTGCAGGATATACCATGCTGCAGGACGTGTCGTACCGCAGGATATACCATGCTGCAGGATATACCATGCTGCAGGACGTGTCGTACCACAGGACATACCATGCTGCAGGATATACCATGCTGCAGGAGGTGTCGCACCACAGGACATACCATGCTGCAGGACATACCATGCTGCAGCACGTGTCGTACCACAGAAGGAGAACATCCGACTGCGTCTCAAGCACACGGGGGAACTCGCGCCGCCAGGCCCTCACCTGTCATGACCACGCTTGTTTACGGATCCTGGGCTCGTCTTATTATTCGCCCGGCCTTACTCCCTTCTCCCTGCTCTCATTTCCATCGTGATCTATTATTAATATGTAAATGACTTTCCCCGGGAGCAAAGGTCATGCATCATAATCAACTACACACCTGATGCCAGCAGCCAGCACACAACATGGTTAACGAGACGCTCGTTATCAACCTTGCCCGACAGAATGCACCATCTTGGTGCTGATCGCGAGGCCGATAGCTCGGCATGTAAACTCGGGACAATAACGCCGTCGGGAAACGTCCATCGCTGGGCACGATGCGACGTTCAAATCCCACGGGAAACGTCCCTCTGCGTCAGTCATCTCCACCAGCGACTATGGCGGCCATCCTCGGGTTATGGGGTGAGTGGGTGTTGGGTTATCATTCTATTAGGCGGTGTATGCTACAGTTGGCACATCATGCCTCAGTGATGCCACGATGCTCCTGATGTATCATACTTGCCCAGTAGTGCCCTACTGTTGAGGGAGTATCATGCTATTCTCTGTATGTTATGGTACTATGAAAATTCATTGGGTCCATAAGCCTTGTATGGTTTAAGAACCTTTAGAGGTCTGACTCTGTCTTTTCGGAATATTTCAGTGCGTCCCAAGACACACAGATGTTGGGTCTATGTTGTTTTTCACTGTGGAAATGCTTGTCATTCAAGTCCTCACATAGTTTTACATCGTCCCCTACAAATATTCCCTCTGAATAACCTGGCATGGTCAGCTATGAGCTGCTCCGTAACTAACAATTCACTCCTGATAAAAATCTATATCATTTCCAACCCCGTCCATAATATTTGTTTCACAGTTCCTCTCTTCTTCCTCTCCTATCCTGCTATGCTCACTCCTTGTTCCCTCACGTCTTTTCAATGCTGGCTGACTGTAGCGCAGTCCATAATATTTGTTTCACAGTTCCTCTCTTCTTCCTCTCCTATCCTGCTATACTCACTCCTTGTTCCCTCACGTCTTTTCAATGCTGGCTGACTGTAGCGCAGTTAAGGCCGAGGCTCATACGTTTTCTGACTTCTTTTATGGACCACATCGCTCTATATTCTAACCTTCCATATCCCTGCTATATTTTGAATTCCACATAACCTTCCATAACAATGACTTGAATGATGCCTATCGAACTTCCATTCCAAATCTAAGTCCTCAAAGAAACTTTTTCGGCTCCATGTAGCATGGACGATGATATATCCACCGGTTTCATCTTTAATTGCATTATATCTTCTCCAAGCAGTACGTGATCATTAACTCCAGTCCGTGGGTTATATAGAATGATTTTTTCACTATCAATGATAATGTATCAGCTTCTCTGACTCTACCGTGTCCAGTGACGTGCTGATGCAGGACATTTTCCCTCAGGCATTCTGAGACCAATTGTCTCCACGATTCTCTGACTCTATAAGAATCAAGATTCTCTCAGTCTATCATTTGATACTTGAGATCCCCCATTACCAGAGGAGTGTCTCTATAGAGTGTGTATTTCACTGCCTCACGTACAATCCTGATTGTTCCGTCTTTGTTATTTACGTATATTTGTCTATTTTCAGTCATTTAAGATTCTTTGAGGAATATGTAAGTGTGTGTGTGTGTGTGTGTGTGTGTGTGTGTGTGTGTGTGTGTGTGTGTGTGTGTGTGTGTGTGTGTGTGTGTGTGTGTGTGTGTGTGTGTGTATTGAAATTGAATACGATTAAAATTCTGAGATAATTGAACGTATTAAGCAATATGGGACGAGGTATTCCAGAGACTCAGAATGGTGTTTACAACCTGGTGAGTGAGGGAAACATGTCCAAGCCGACAACGGAAGCGCAGCCAACACTATCTATTCATTGACATCGTCTCAGCCTTCCTCAGGTCTGCGCTCTGAGATAAGAATCGGCTTCCTCCTTCAAACGAGGACATGCAAATTTACCCCCACCCCCCCATCCATGAGGCCCTTTGTGAAGACTGGCTACGGCGTCCTCAGCCTCGCGACATACGAGGAGCCTCCCCACAATGCACTGACAAGGGCGGCGCCAAGGTCCTTGTCGCTCTTTTACCCTCCATTCTGGCCGCGTTCCCTCTCCTCCCCAGCCGCGATGCTTGATCAGCCTCGCCCAAGTGAACTGTCTATATACATGCAAAGCAGCACAGTCTCAGGTGAGGTGTGGGAGGCATGGCGGAGACGCAAGCAGCCTTCCCAGCAACGCATCACTGCCTGTTGCAGTCTGCACAAGCCCGCTAGGTCGTCTTCTCTCCTCTTAAATCCTTTTCATGAATCTATATTTTAATCCAACACCCGATATAGACAATCTGAGTCTCCTGAGGTGTCGTGCAGTAGCCTGACGATACAGAAGCCTGGACGAGAGTCATATGAACAGCTGTTGCTTTCCAATCCATTAGTGGAATACCCAATACCAACAGCTTCTCGAGCTGCCTTATCTACCTGCTCGGTAGCACTGGCAAAGGCTTTGTCCATAACGTCGTTAAGTAATCAGTAAGTCAATATTCCACAAGCCTTCCCCGCCACACGTCCACGCAAAGCGGATACGAGGAAACCAAGATTGAGATCGTGACTTGGTATAATAATCTTATGGTGAGCCGTCAGGAGGAGTGTGTCTTACACTGGTCAGTGTGGAGGGCTGCAGCCAGCAACTCCTTCCTTCCCGCAGGTTCTTGGGTGCATCGCTTACGGTGATCACATCGCTCCGCGTTTCTGTGGTCGTGGAACATTAAATGCGATTGTGCAGTTTTGTTTTAACTGGATATAACGAGATATGAATTACACACACACACACACACACACACACACACACACACACACACACACAAGTATTCAGGGACCCTACTGTCGTGCTCGAGGGCAACACCGTCGTGTTCAAGGATCGTATCGTCATTCACGGAATTAGATGATAGTTAAAAAGCAGTTCGCTATTTCTAAACACCATAACCGGTTGTCTGGGTTGTGAAAGCCCGTCCACCTCCTGCTCAGACGCTCACCAGCCCTGGTTGAGGTCTGAATGTCTGGGAAGATCTCAAGCTGTACGTGTGTGGGTGGAATATAGAGCTCCTTACTGCAGCAGCGCCCTCGGTGGCCACTTCAGGAGAGACAAGGGCGTAATCAGGACAGGAGCGCAGATTCAGAGATTATGCTTTGAGGCAGATTTTGCCATTAGGTGCTGAAGATTTATCACAAACCCTAAAGCCTGGATAACATTAACAACCTGGCCTCATCTGTTATCATATGTTATACATGTATCACTTGATCCTTATTGTTGGGTAGTTATCTGGGCTTCAGGCTTAACGGCTGCTGAGGCTTTTAAGACTGTTAACGTCAGTCACAAACGCAGCTCAAGAAAATCCGAACACCATCTTCAGGCGTCCGAGATACTTCGAAGCTACGCACGCACTCTCCCTGCATGTATGACCCCGAGCAACCCTTAGCGTGGGTTGGCTGGTATGTTATTGAGGCTGTAGATCTATCGACTAACGTCAGCGTCATTTGTCGTAAAACGTAATCGAAAATCTTAACCACCTTCTTCAGGAGCTCAAGATGATTCCAAAGCCATACACACACTTTCTTTGTGTATAAGGCCCATGACATTATGTCATTTTGATATAAGTCCTCAGGCATCGTAAAGAAGTGAATCTCTTTTTTTGGAATTAGAATAAATTGGGATGGAAAATGTATACTATCTTGGTTGTCCTCATACCTCACTACATGCCGTCTTCTATATCAAAGGTTTTCGTGTGTATTCTAGAATTACTTTGCAGGTTGTGCAGGGTTGGAATCCCGCGGATTTGACCGTAATGGTTTGGGAGCGGCGCTTGCCGCAAGGGGCTTAGGGAGAGTCCGACAAGTTCACAGGCGCATTACCCGCTCTATACGTGCAGCGAGGCCGCCACCTCCATGAAAGCCGCTCGTTTAGAGTCCCGAATTTAGCGATTTTGTCGCTAGATTTGGCGAATCTATTTCACCTAGCGACCTTCTTTTTCAAACTCTTGCGTCCACAGACAAATCGTAAATTCAGCGAGTTTACGCAAAATATTACAACACATTTGACGACTTCTGTAATTCACAAATGATAAATCAAGAAACTTTTGATAAATGTGAAGATAAAACGAGTAAATCAGTTGTATACTGAATGAAATGTTGGGAGGTTCAGGGTGTCACATTCCCTGCACTGAACACGTCCCGATACTCCATGCTATGACCGAAAGGCATCGTCCCGAGTTGACCAGTGACCCCCTCAGTATCCCGGCCATATTATACACACAGTGTCCCCAGGGAACGGGGGTCAGAGACACAAAAGAAAACCCTTCCCCCCCCTCAGCAAACACAAGCAAGATATATACTCAAAGGTTACGCATGGCGTGACTCAGCGGCGTGAGATATACAGCCTGGCTTAGCCATATGGATGGGAGGTTGATCTGAAGCGATCTGGCTCGTGTTATGAGTGCACATTACCAGGCAAGTGAAGTGATACTGGAGAGCATCACATCACAACCCAGCACAGAGGAGCCGTCATTTCTCAGGGACAATACATTGTATGCTTCAGAGAGAGAGAGAAATTACCGTAATGATCCTGGAAGACACAGTAACCTGAGAGTTCAGAACAGGCAGTAAGAAGTCTTGGTCTCTCTATATCATAACACAGTCACACTGGTCGGAGGCGACACAGGGAAATGTTACAATGAAGAATTATCTTCGTTATGTGATACATCACTCGGCACAGTGAAGGCTTATGTTTATCCAGCAGAACCAAGACACGTACAAGGCTACGTAAATAACAAAGGTCACTCTGCTATGTGAGTAACAAAGGCCACGCAGCTACGCGAGTAGCAAAGGCCGCGTGACTACGTAAGTAACGAACAAATACCTGGCTGGGATGTGGCTGGAGTCGAGGAAACAATGTGCGTATCTTAAATAAATAAGTCACAACTTTATATATGAAAACTTTTTTCATTTGACGATCTTTATGGTGACACTTTCGGTGGATATAGCGACATTCTGCAATCATTTGGCAACGCCTTCGTTATCATTGCATTACTCTCTTTTGTTGTTCCAGATATTTGAGGAATTCTGCTTCTTTATGTGTGAGTTGTTTTGCAACCCAGTTAACGTATTGTTTAAATCAGTCACTTGCACTGATACCTTGCATGAGGAACCGATCAGTCCTGCCACATTACCAGAACAGCTGTAACAGAGGAACCGAGGTGGCGTGGAAACACCTCTTCGTCAGCACGACTAGAGTACAGAGAATATGTGCACTGCAGATCATGAGTGTGCCATGTGTCGGAGTGGACTTTCCTGACCACCTCGTTATGCCATCATACTTTAGGTAATTTTGCAGATGAAGGTCACAGTCCTTTAAGCCTCTACGATACGCTAAGTGAGCTCTTCCCAGACGGAGACCAGAATGAGACCAGTGCTTTGCAATGACAACATGATGCAAAGTATGTCGACATTCTGTCATGTAACATGAGACCAGATACATCAACAGTCTTGGTTACAGTACGAGACGACGTCACCGTCAGGCCTGTCTACAGTGCGACAATAAGTACACTTCGAATCCCGAGTACGGTCGGTGGCTAAGTACATGTCCACTTCTGTCTACAGATCGTACCCGTCCAGTTCCGTCTACAGTAGGAGGCTAAGTACATGTCCAGTTCCGTCTACAGTAGAAAGCTAAGTACGTGTCCACTTCTGTCTACAGTAGGAGATTAAGCACCCGTCCAGTTCCATCTAGAGTAAGTGACCAAACACACCGCCAGCCGCGTATACAGCAGTACACATGCACACGGTCAACCCTGCCTACTGCGGTAGACTTGTGTCGGCGCTCCTACCCACACCAGGAGACTAAGTCTTACGTCTGCCACACGAGCCACTCGTCCCCCGCGGTGTTTGGCAGTGCCGGCTACGAGCCCGTGGCTGGGTGTACAGGAGGGAGGGACATGTTACCTCACATCTGTTGAACTCTGTCTGGCGCGAGAACCCGTATGTGTCTGGCGGGAACATCGTAAGGCTTTCAGGTGGGCGGCCTCATATGGCAATGTTGCTAATCCTCTGGGGTCAGGTATACAGAGCAACAAGTACAGACACATTAACCTTGGCTGCTGCAGGAATTCCTGTTTGCCCTCTGGCTTATGCACATTTCAGCCTGAACCAACAAGACGGTGTTTCCAAAATACTTGACCCATCAGTCTCGCCTGAGCTGTGTTAGTGACATAACCAGCAGCCATAGTTCGGCAAGTGCACCTTGGAAGACAAGTCACTCGGTACCACCAGACGTCCACGAGTCACTGCATCCAGCGGCAAGCATTTCCAGGCTAGAACTAGCCAGGAACGTATGTATTTACTGAACTATCCTGGACCGTCTCGCTCAAATGTTCCGCTGAGAAATTCACCGAGGAAACGCGTGCATGCCAACGCCACCGATTCTTAAAGGAAGTTACTCTGGTCTTGTTAAACTTCCTTATTCACCTCACTTGCTGGTCATCTGATCTAACGGGGGATCGTTCCACAATTAGTTCCCCAAACAATGGTTCATGGCTCTACTCCATTTTCACCCATTACTGTTGTGTCTTCGAAAGATAGTGACTTATTTTACTGAGTCTATCGTCCTGACAATCAACCACCTCTTTTCTATCCCGTACCCTCATCCACCTCATCCTCCTTCCTCCACTAACCAGAGAGCAAACGTCAATTCCATTCAGACGGTTCCTTCGTGGGGCAGATAGCGTTCTGTGCTTTGTATATAAACCATCAGTTGTGGCCACCACACATTAAGACAAGCCAATACCCATGGCAACATATCCTCATTCATATCATTAGGACCAGTTTGCATTACACGTAACTTTGAGAAAGCTGTGTAAAGTTCAGCCTTACCTGCTACACACGGTCTTAAGCATACAACTTTAATATTCTGTCCAGTAAATATGTACAGTACTTAAGACCAAAGTTCCTCCCTTGCTCCATAATTAATGGTATTTGAACGTACGTTAACTTTGCCTGGCAGGTACGATTTAACTTTTGCCTCTGCATAACTCGGTATTCTAGAATGAATTTGTTCATGGTTCAGCCATGAAGGAAGCTGTGGGAGTGCAGTCAGATATTGCACCGAGTTGGTCGCCATGCACATACGTTCACGCTTTAGTTCAGACTAAATCAATTGTTCTGTCCTTCCTGGAGACAGAATTACTGACATTTGGTCACGGGTCTTTATAGACCACTCACCGTAGAACCATCTCTCTCTCTCTCTCTCTCTCTCTCTCTCTCTCTCTCTCTCTCTCTCTCTCTCTCTCTCTCTCTCTCTCTCTCTCCCTCGTCTCCGTGTCTTTCTAATACCCAACCGATATACTGTTCATCAAACTTTTACTTCTCTTGGCTTTCCGTAAACGAGTCTGTCCGGAAGTCTTCCATAGAGGTGGTCCTGGCCTCGGGACTGTGCTGAACAATGGTCATATCATTAATGAATCTCGAATTGGCAACTCAGTTACACTACACCACCTGAGTGTGGGAAGCAGTAACACCACTAGGCGACTGCTGGAGCCATAAACTCTGCCTATAAACCCTTCAAATGAACTGGTGAAGCTCTGTCTCTCTCTTTACCTGTAAATATATATATATATATATATATATATATATATATATATATATATATATATATATATATATATATATATATATAGTCTCTTCCTTATATATCAACTGACTGTTCTAAGTCTTCTATCTCATTCTTGTATCTCCCCAGACGATTTGATTATTACACAAAGTGCACTGGGGAACTTGTTTCATTTTCCTCGTGGCTATCAGCATATACAAGATCACGCGCGCTGCTGTATCTCTTGCGGTATGTATGTATGCATATATGTATATATACATGTATTTTTTATATGCATATATGAATGTACGTATGTATAAATGCATGGACATATGTATGTATGTATGTATGTATGTATACATGTATGTACGAGTACCACTGCTGGATTAGTTCGAAACGGCTCACACTCTCAAGGAGGAGGGTGAAGGCCAGTCATTGAAAAAGGGTCTTTTCTTTTCAAGTTTGGATGAAATACTTTCCTTCCCTAAAACTTTCCGAGATGGAATCTGGACTAATAGCAATACTAATACTCCCTGACTGTATCGCCATGCAGAGGCGCTGAAATAGAAAGATAGCTGCATCCTTGTCCTCAGTTGACTCGACAAGTCAAAAGCTACGTTCAATGAGAAACGAACGGCTTTTCTTCCTCCATTCTAAAAAGTTCCAGGGTTTCGGAAGCAACTAGAACAAAAAGGCATTTTGGATCAAGGGGCCTTGTATATTGTGCTCTTTTCATGACCCATGTAGTCTGCACTAGGACCTGATTTTTCAAGCCTCTGTCCAAACGTGTATCAGCCGAGGCAGAAACATTTACATGACCTTACTCCTCTTCCAGGCTACTGTGGTTACCCCATCAGCACACTCACCGCTGCTGTCAAGCTAAGGCAGCCTGGGGTCTCTTTCATCCGGGTAATTAGCAGGGAAGATTGCCGGGAATATTGATATCGTTGTGGCTGGTGAATCTCCAGCGATAATTAGAGCAAGTCTGCCCACTTTACCCAACATTACACCAGCCACAACATTCTGCCAGCTCCGCCCCTCCATCGTGCACGAACAAATCCTCTTTTCTCCAGGATTCTGCCTCATACATACGACCGCCTCCTCCTACAGCTCCATCGCCCACATACAACTCCCTGCCCTCGTCATTCCACCACCATTCCACAAGACTTACCAACTCATTTTACATGCAGTTTCACCGGTCGTACAAGGCTCCATCCTACCACTGCGTTAGCCACACAATTCCTCCGTCCACTAGCCAAATATTTCCCTATATTCCACATCTCCATCATTATTCCATCATACACACACAGCTCCACCACTGCACTACCGTGTCTCTGGTCTCACATGTCCACATCATACCACAAGTTATACGCTTCTCCCTACTCTCACCACTGCTCCTGCCACACACAGTTACAAAGGCCCACAACTGCTCCACCGGTCTACCAGCCACAAGTAGCTACTCATAGCTACACACTTTTATACCCAGCTATTCACGGCTATGCGCAGCTACACACAGCTACACGCAGATACTTACGGCTACACGCAGCTACACGCAGTTACTCACGGCTACACACAGCTACTCACAGCTTCACGCACCTACTCACAGCTATACACAACTACATACAGCCTCTTACAGCTACATACAGCTACTCACCGCTACGCATAGCTACACACAGCCACTCACAACTACACGTAGGTACTCACAACTACACGCACCTACTTGCATTTAAAAACTCCTACACACGGTTACACACAGCTAGCTACAGCTACCCACAGCCACACCACTAGACCAGCTGGACACAGACCTCCTCTCCTACCACTCCACCAGCAACCACGAACAATACCCTCTTCCCTCCACTCCATCTGCCACATGCAACTCTCTTCTCCAGTCGTTCCACCTCCACTTACCAGCCACACAAATCACTGCCTCTTCCACTCGGCCGCTCCATTACTACTCCACCACACTCAGCGCCCTATCTCCTACCAAACCACTATGACTACGCCGGATACGAACAGTCCTCCGCTCCACCACACGAGAGATGTCTTACTTTAACCAGCCACCTGAAACACAAGAGAAAATTCCTGATGGGATGGGAAATTGAATTTAGGACAAAAGTTAGAGCGTGTAGTGGCGGTGTCCATTAAGAGAGTGAAGGGCTGGGGCCGCCGAGGGTACTGAGGCCGAGATGAAAGTTTACTTCCACGGCTGCCGACCTGCCGTGTCCTGGCCTAGCCCGGGGAGCCTGGCCGCCTCCTGTGTGGCTAACCCAGAGGAGCCTGGCCACCTGCCGTTTCCTGGCCCGGGGAGCATGGCCACCTGCTGTGTCCTGTCCCATGGAGCCTGGATCACCTGCCGTGCCCTGGCTCGGGAAGCTTGATCACCTGCCGTGCCCTACCATACCCCGGGGAGCCTGGCCACCTGCTGTGTGGCTTGCCCTAGCCACACAAATCCTAGCTTACGTGTGTGTGTGCGTTCGTGCGTGCGTGCGTGCGTGCGTGTGTGTGTGTGTGTGTGTGTGTGTGTGTGTGTGTGTGTGTGTGTGTGTGTGTGTGTGTGTGTGTGTGTGTGTGTGTGTGTGTGTGTGTAGTTATATAAGTAAGACTTATGAATCTACATTCATTATTTCCTACTGGAAGTTTATGATATACAGAATCAAAAGATTTATATATCACAAATGTCTAACTCCTTTTTAATATACTGTTCTTCAGATAAGTTAACCCTTGTTGTAGAATTAGAAAAAAAAAAAACACTACTATACGGATTGTTATCCTGAAAAAAAAAATCATCCTCTGCAACAACAGCAGCAGCAGCAGTAGCAGTCCTTCTGACGGCTGACGTGACAAGAGAACCGTATATCACGTCCGGCAAAGCACCACACAGTCGTGGCTGGTCCCGCCCAGGCCTGGTGGGCGACAGTGATGATCAACCGCAAGACGTGAGCAGAACGTTGCAGTCACAATAAAATCATACCCCTTACCACACTACCCACACACCTCACACATCATATTCTTGATGGCTTCAGCCAACCACAAACCACTCCTTCACAGCTGTAGTGGCAATAGATATCAATAAAGCATTCGACATCTTTTCCCGAA
Source organism: Panulirus ornatus (assembly GCF_036320965.1). NCBI lineage: Eukaryota > Metazoa > Arthropoda > Malacostraca > Decapoda > Palinuridae > Panulirus > Panulirus ornatus. The sequence goes on along the minus strand of NC_092231.1, from coordinate 17,935,020 downwards.
AAATTCCCGAAACAAAAGACTCTTGATATCACCCTCTGCAAGAACGACAAAATATGGCTTCATAGCTGGCCACGATGCCAGTCACACACAAAGTCTTCACCTCTCTAAATGACCTTCCATCACCTCACTCAGACCACATTATGAAAGTCCTCTCATACGAGGATCTCTTCAGTCACTTCACAACCTCCCGACACTACCCAACACACATGAAACACCACATCACAGTTGGAATACTGCCTCACAAAAATGCACAGTAAAGGAGTATGGTTCACGTGGCGTATTGTTACGTCACCTTTGTAGCCATTTTACAGACAATGCTGTCAGAATCCTGATCTAAAACCACATTCGTATAGAAATTTTGACAGAGGCACCTGATACGTATAGCCTGCACCCAAGAACTAGCAAAGTGAAAGACGGCAATAACCCTAGTGTGTTCCTCGTCATTCAGTATTCAACATTTTCTTCCCTGCTGAAATGTTGTGGAAGTTCCTCGAAAAAAGTTAGTCTTTTATCGACCCAGCCTGACTCACGCTGGCGTTGGAGCAACACGGCAATATTCCTGATGTCCCTGGCTTGATATCCTATACCTTGTAGGGCTTAATGGTGTCAAGGACCATTACTGTCGTCACAAAGCCACCAAGAGTGTCAAGATACTGTTCACTGCTGCACTGTTAAATTTTGAGGAGTTTGTATGGCAATCGGCTGGCTACGTCGAAGCAAATGTTACCATTTTAGAAGCAAGGTTGCGAAGTCACTCTAAGCTGGCCATTCGAGCCATAACCATTATTCACCACTGAAGAGGTAACAGCAAATACGTCGTTTGGAAAGACATTAATTGACCTTCTACGTATTGAGATAGGGAGCTCTCCTGATAACGTTTAGACCAACCGAGGCAATGATCAATTTCCCTCATTATATGACTGGCGACGAGTGTACTGAAAGTTATCTATGACGATGATAGGGTTATCATGAATGTCGTAGATAAAAGTGAAAATGGATGAGCATAAATGATATGTCTGTTTCGAAGCGTATGAAAATATTTGCTTCTTGTCATCAGCGTCTCACCGTCCCTGAGAGAGCCAGGGACACTAAGACACTACAAGTTAAGTGGCACCAGGAGGTGCTAGGCTAGCGGAGGACCAAGTGAAGCGGAAGGAAAGGTGACGTTGTAAATCCCGCCGTGGCAGAAGACACGGATGGTTCGTTCGCTTAACACTTGGTTACAGATCCTCTTGGAACATACACACGAGAGGGTGTTAGTTTCCCCTTCATACATATGACAGCTTTTACGGCAAAGTGCGTTAAGCATCAGCCCACATCCTCCTACTGTACGTCAAAATGGGACGTACCAGGAACATGGCTGAGTAAGCTTGTGGCATGCCTCACAAGATGTATCACAGGTTAGCTCTATAAACAACATTGGAACACTGCAATATTTTCTTAAAACATGACCCACTGCCATACAAGTAATGCCGTGAACTCAAGTAATGACATCAATAGATCTTATTAACAAGCAGCTCATGAAGTGACAAAAGCTGTACACTGCAGCAACGGCCGTAGTATAATGTATAAGGAAAGCTTTATGCTGTAGTAACAAGATAAGTATACTGCAGTAAAAGGGATATCATACATCAGCAAGAAAGACATCATACTGTAGTAAATATGGAAGAGTACAGCAGTAACAGCATAATAGAAAAATAGGTTTCGTAGCGGCCAGGACAATGTTACCATCATATGATGTAGCGAGAAGTACACGCAAGACTGACAACATAAGACTTCCCAACACATGCTGTTTAGTACAACGCCAGAATTATATCACATTAAAGGTCGTATACAAAAGACAATTAATCAGCATAAAGGTACCAATAAATATAGAAGATTGTGTTAACAAAAAAAAAAAAAATACTGTAGTCATGACATCACTGTACTTCTACAATGATTTTAATCCAAAAATATATGAACATACCTAGTTATGCAATACTAGAATCAGATAGCATGCCTATCTTCCGATACTTAAGCAACTATAACACAAAGGTATGAATACTGTAGTCTGGTTGCAGATAATATATATCTGAAGTAAAATAATTTTTTATTTTACAAACGGACATAACGCCCCGCAAAGTCGACGTTAAATAGCCTGGATAGACATCGCCTCGGCTTGGGAGACGTCGCCTAGGCTTGGTTAAGTTTCTAGGCTTTAGGCGCCCCTAAACTGGTAAATCAAGAGAGCAAAAATCTACCTACGTCCGAAGGTAAAAGTTCAACTAGAATAAAATGAATCAAAGTTTATACACGCTTACCTGCTGAAATATTTTCGAGTCCTCCGAAATGTGCTCGAAGTGTTTTATCATTAAATGCCTTCCTCTCCAACTTTTTCTTCGAGTAAGATTTTTGTAGTCCCAAAGGCAACGATGATGTCGCACATTTTCAATTAACAATTCCTCTGAGAAACGTGACCACAGAGGTGATACACCGGAACACTCCGAGCTGGTTCAAAATATAACAATGGTGCGAAGTGCAGCCTGCAAGGTGGCAGATGTAAACAAACATACAAACAACTTACTCTCATCAAAATTCAAATAATGAATACAAAATAAGAACTTTGACAATAACATAATTGTATCTACTACTTAGACTTTTTAGTGCAATCGTTTCATAATGTTGATATTTTTACTTTACATAAATGTAACAATTATGGAGTATAGATCTTGATTTGAAAAACCAAATGCGGAAATGTTTTAAGCAGCAGTTCTAGTGTGACACCGCCTTAAGTTTGCCAATGATATCGCGGCGTAGTGTGACGAGTGGTCTACCTGAGTGGCATAACCAGTGGTAGTGTACACATAAGTTCACAAAGTCCAGAAATGTGTCCTGATAGTAACACAAGGGAGGAGATAATCAAGTGAGGTAGGAAGGTAAACATATCACCCTGACGTTCTTCGCTAGACAATGAGGAGGGAGCGAAGCACTTGAAGACCATCGAAGGGAGAGGAGGAAGAGACAGGAGGAAGAGGACCGGCCCACAGCCATCTGTCAGTAGCGTGTGACGCACAGACTAGGGGCCTCCCGCGAGAGAGAGAGAGAGAGAGAGAGAGAGAGAGAGAGAGAGAGAGAGAGAGAGGTGGCAACTAAGACTGCTGAATCAGTTACACACATAACACAAAATAAGTCTTGGACAGTGGGGTTCATGAGGTAAAGCAAAGACAAAGACAATGGAAGCTCTGCCACACTCACAAGTCGAGGCAAGGAAGTAGAAATGTATTTGATAAAAGTCTTACAGATAACTACTGGGGGCTAGACGGTAAAAGTGAATGATCGCGAACAGTAGAACATGATCGGGATATGTGAACATTCATCACAATGTCAGGAGCATAGTTTGCTTAGAGGACTTCGGCACGACCGCCAGAGTGGATGAGGATCATGTCCTTAAGACTGCTAGGAATATCGTGTTACAAACATAAGGAGTCTACTTCATCCGTTTCATGAGCTACTGACGCGTTCTGTCAACACCAATGGTGATAAGATTCAACCATCAACATTTGCGATGTTATTTATATAGCAAAGGATATCATCAAATATGGAACTATACTTTAGATGCCAAAGCACAACAATGGTCGTTCTCACGAGACGGAGCCCGGTGATTTCATCGCAGGCTTGAGTGTGTGGTGTGGGATGTGTGGTGTGCATCATGTGTGGTGTGGGATGTGTGGTGTGCATCATGTGTGGTGTGGAATGTGTGGTGTGCATCAGGTGTGGTGTGCATCATGTGCGGTGTGCATCATGTCTGGTATGTAGTATAGGATGTGTGGTATGTAGTGGGCATCATGTGTGGTGTGAGGAGTGCATCTTGCTCCAGGTGTTGTAACTCTTGGAAGTCTATACCGACACGCCTCACATTTAATTAATTCTCGTATAAAATCATCCATAGTTCTCGTTACCTTCCCCTTTTATTATCATCTATTTATTTCCATCACTACTTTGTGTTCAACGACACAGGTAATGCACCATGGTATAAACGACGTGCAGTTCCCCTGTTCTGTGACAATAACAGAAAGACATCAGAATTCTTTACAGTCACTAGTGTTGTGCTACCAAACCTATTTCTCTTCATGATGTGAATAGATAATCTAGAGTTGTCTGACTGCCTAGGTTTATCATGTTCTCTGACGAAACACAAATGTGAAAATGGGGTTACATCCGAGAGTTTTAGCATAAGTATCCAGAATGACTCGTACAAGTTGTTAATTTCCTCCAAGAAGTGGCATATGAGATATATGATAGACAAACGTCCAGTTAGGGTAAGAAATACAAAATGTTTGGAAAAGTGCTTTACGAAGTGCAGGAAAACTACATACGACATTTGAAGTTAGCATCATTAACGATCCGAACCTTCTGAGCCAATCAGACCTGCTGCTCCGAAGCAGTAACAGAGTTCATTATAGAAAACCATAAAGAACATCACCAACCATAATGATCCTCTATAACTCACCCAGTTCGTGGTACAGGTTAGCGAAAATACCATTATTGACTTGAAAGACTAGAGTCAGGAACATCAGGAACACCAAGACCAAGACATGCCAGATGAGGAAAGCCTGAAGTACTGTAAAGCTAACTATTCTCTCTACCGACGTGACTAAATAAAGTTTGGTAAGATGCAGAGTAAAGCTGATAATGTCAATGAATAGGTACCTGGCTTATGGTGGGATGTGTATGTGCATACATACATAGGAGTAAAATCATGGTACATGCATGTATATACATGTTAAGAGACGGGGGCGACACCAGTGTAAAACTCCCTCTCTCTCCATAACACAAATGATAATCACTATTGGAGCTCGAGCCATTAGGAAGACAGGTCGCGCCTCGTGAGCGGGAAACATTTTTTACAAATTACGTTAATAAAACCTGGAATTAGATGTCAGGTGATGTCATAAACGTCAAGCAAGAGATTCATTCAAGATGATGGAAGACATAATTACAAGTCTTTGTGTTATTATTAAATACATAGAAATGAAAATGATTTTTCGTCTATGGGGAATCTCTTTACAAGGCAATAAGTTGTGTGTTTTGTATTCAGTCCTTATATACATTCACCTGTTTGTGTTCTCTTGTACATGACTGTTCTTGATCTAAATAAGTGCTACCTGTATCCATCCATATTTCCTCTGTTATCTGAAGGTATGTGAAGAGAACAAACACGTCTTTGTCTCTAATATTATATAGCCTCACGTCTGAACTGCTTCTGAACAGCATGAAACAAGTCTTCATATCTTCCTCATGATGGAAGCAGCACGGGTCATCCACGGACTTAGCAGCTGAAGACAGAACATCTACGTCATTTCATCTTCTTGTAACCACAAGTTCTTGTTGCTCAAGCAGCTGTTCTGCTTGTAACAAGAATTCCTCTAGAGGGAACCGGATGAGATTCATTTTCTTCTTAGTGCAAGTTGATATGCTTAAACGTAGGGCTGACAGCTGGACATAACATGAATATATGATTTGACGAATCTTCACACTAGTACGCACTTCTCGTGTTCCTGACTGGATCGTCTGTGTTGGATGGCATCAAACACTACATCAACCCTTGTGCTTGACACTATGACATTGGCTGTAAATGACATTATAATACATATCAGCCAGATCACCTGATGCAGAAGCATTGGTCGGCTTACCAATGACCTGAACTAGAGCCAATCCATCTACCACCACACAGGCGGGAGCACTGGACGTCGGCTACTCCTCAGCAAGTGTGTATCCGCGAGCGTGTGGTAAACAGGAGCTTCATCTGCACCCATTTATGAGGCGATATTCGGGCAATGATAACACGAGACCGTCTCACCTGTCATTGAATACCGGAAAGACGATCGTAAACCCAGTATAAGGAAACACCTGGTGACGCATGATTACAGCAGTATGGAGAATTACCTAATACTTCCAACGTCTACAAGAAACATAATGCTGAGATGATGTCATGAGTTTGATTCATGTTACATTACGTGAGAATAACTGATGGCTGATGAGAAAAGTTAACTTGTAACCTAACGAAGTTGATGTGCTTCAAAATATCATAAAAGCAGCCGAGATCAACTTGTTACACGGCATTGAAGACAGTTAACTACCATAAGAACTACGGAACAACCATATTTGACGGTCATTTTGATGACATTATTGTGAGGCTTTGCACATAGCGTGTGACAGACGGGCAATGCTGGTGTGGAGGATCCCGTGTGTCATGATCAGTGGTTGGTGCTGGACACAACATTACCTGAAGCAACGCGATAGACAGGCCTGGTATCCTTATTTTCTGCCAGTCCATCTGGACACATAAGGTCAGATCTTATCTCTGTAGTAAGTTTGTCTCTAATGTTCCAGTAACAGGTTGGTCTTCCCTAATCCGGTCCCAAGACTCCAGTTCTTTTCCATCTACTACCACTCTATCCACGTTCGTATACAGTATTCCTAAGTGTGAGTGTGTGAGAGTGTGTGTGTCTTTTATAAGTGTACGTTCCTCTGTCATGTTCAGCTTAATATTTACCTCCAAACAGTAATCTTTCACACGGTAAATAAAGTCTTGTGAATAACAATGATCATATCAATATGCAGGAAAACATTGTCCTCCCAACCCACTCGCTTGCCTTAACTAAGTCTGTACGATCCCAAACATTTGTATGTGTCAAGCAACATCCAGATGATATGGTCTTAGTAGCACAGATATAAGCCTTGTTCAGCAGTATAGATCAAAAGAAAAATAAAGACTACTAATTGGTATTTAGTAAATATATTTTCTTTATTAATCATAGCAAAGATTGAGACATCTGGCAGTAGCCGTCCGTGTTAACAATGTCTCATGAAAACGACCAATACAATGACCAGACAGTCGTCACTCAGTCTCCTTGTTACCAGGACCAGCTCTACTTCCTCCACAACGGCGTCAACCACACCACTTGCCTCCACACCTCACCCAAGGGAAGACGTTAACGGGACGCGACGGTACAGTGTTGCTGGTGTGTGATACATTACCTGTGTACCTCATTATGCATGATGAAGACCGAATATGATTCTCATGATACGTAGAAAATGGTAACCATTATGACACAGATGATACAGCGTGTACTGAGTGGTGAATAAGAGAAAGAAATAGTGCCTGATGAACTATGTTGGAAATAGTATCACGTAGAGCAATCGGTGGAACAGTATGATGGTGGTTTAGTTACGTGTGCAAGTGGTGTGCACCTGCGTGAAAATATGGCCACAGATGTTGGATGGTGAGGCATATGTTGGAAATAGTTATATATATTACGACGAGTGAAGACGGTGATGGAAATAGTGTAGCTTATTGTTACTGTAGTGATTATTGAACCATATGGAAAAAATATAGCCAAGTTTATGGCAACTAATGACCACTGTAGTGAGTATATTAGGCGTATATAGTGAGTGATGACCAGCATGAGGGATTATACATCATCTAGTTATTATAGCAACAGGTGGATAATATAGTTAAATATATCGCAATTTATAGTGGTGGTGAATGCAACACAGCCTTCAGAAATTATAGTCATTATCAGAATATCAGAATATAGTGAACATACTTAGAAAATTTGCGATATTGGCTAATTTCCCCGAGAGCCTCGTCACTGGTGACTGACGGCTGTCTGGGCTCCAGCTACCCTCGCCCGCCGCCCAACGACGGAAGGTAAGTGAAGTAAATACTTTTTAACTTATTGTGCGATCATACGTCACTTGATTACGTTCTGAGCGGCTGGTGTTGGGTACGAGTCTGGTAATTATAAGACATATTCCACACATTTTGAGGCCATCTTATTTCAACTGACTATATAATTCGAACATTCTTTTGCGATTGTTTGAAAGTGTCTCAGGTTTCTGTATATAATAACCTAAGCGTAAGATATACTGCAGAAGGCCTCCTGTCCCATGTGAGGCAGCTGCTTTTTACACCGAACTTGTAGAGGTTATTGTAGTTAGATAATTCGATACGTCACCTCGTGTCGTTACCTCGCCTTACATGACCGGTAGTCCGGCTGGGTAGTGTCTAAATAACGTAAGGGTTGGTCGATTCGGTTTTCTTCAAGCGTTATGGTGTAGAACTTGATGAGAAAAGTAACGATTATATCAAGATTTCATTGAGTGAGAGTGGCACATTCCTGCTCTACAACCTATGCATTGTGGCCAGCTATGACGTTGGCTAAGCATATTTTGTCGTTCTTGTAGAGGGCGATGCCAAATGTCTTTTGTCTGAGGATGTTTTGAGGAAAGGTGTCCGGTGCTTTGTTGATATCTATTGCTACTACAGCTGTGAGGGGATGGGTTATGTTTAGCTGAAGCCGTATCTAATATGTTGTGTGAGGTGTGTGGGTAGTGTGGTAAGGGAGTGATTGAGCCTAAAACTATGCTGTGTCGGTGTGAGTGAGAGATTTTGTTTGATTTTATTGAAGATGCGCCTTTCATGGAGTTTGGATACTGGGGCTCTAATGAAGGCCACTCCATTAATGATATATATATATATATATATATATATATATATATATATATATATATATATATATATATATATATATATATACATATAAGCCTTTCCTTTAGCGTGGGTACTAGTGGCTGAGTGTAGAGCAGTCCTGTCTGTCACACAAGTCGCGAGGGTTCGAACCCTTCTTGTTAAGGACATTTACGAGCGTCATTTTTTGGTTCGCTCTGACAGCGTGATACCAACGAGTTACCATGAACTCCCAAACTGACACTGGTGGAACGCCGTTTCCCAGGTCTGACACGCCGTAGTGGAAAACGCTTTCCTGCCAGTTAAGCTGACGGCTAACCGCCCCAGGGAGAACCCCAGATGTGTTTACAATTTCCATTTCATCAACAGGAATGGTGTCCATTGTGTCAGGAGCCTTGGAGAACCTGGACACATACCAACCGCATGTGGTGTTTTGTTTAATACGTACTGATTTCTTTTTTTTTTCCCCCTCCCAGAAGCCGTCAGTTTGATTCTTATTGAGATCTCTTTCTTTCTCGTGAATTTTGTTTGTTTTCTGTAAAGGATCGTTGTCTGTAGGGGGACCGATCGTCTGTACAGGGCTGTATGTCTACAGAAGGCTCGTCGTGTACAAGGGGATTGTCGTCTGCAGAAGGGCTAGTCGTATGCAGAGGGTAGGTCGCCTGCAGAGGGCTGGTCCTCTGCGGAGGACTAGTTCTCGTTAGAGGAATAGTCATCTGCAGAGGGCTAGTCGTGTGCAGACGGTTTATTCGAAAATTTAGTAATTGCAAAGAGTAAGGTTGCTCTGACTTCGTTCAAATTGCCTGCTTGTCCACAGGAACAACCTCTGCCACTTTGCGTTGCTCAGAAAACATCCTCTTACGAAAGTCAAGTTTAACCAATAACAAACAAAAATATCTCAAAAATCAAAGTACTCACCGGACTGTTTGTCTAAACCTAGCATCAACATTTTTCTCCCCAAGCCTCGCTGACAGTATCTACATTTGTTAAGCTTTTCATAGGACGGTAGCGATTCTCACACTTGTCCTCGAAACAGGAGCATCACAATGTTACCAATGACTATAAAGGGCAGTGTACTGGTGCTTCAGTACCTTGGCCTCAGTGCCTTCGTCCTTAGATATACTTAATGAAAATGGATTATTATGTTTTCATTGCTATTCATTTGACTGTAGGGTAGTTTTAACGTATTATTCTTGGTTAGTAAGGGCTTCCATTGGTGCTACACATCGTAAAATGTAAGAAACGATATGTCACGCATTAATGAGTGAACTAATGTATTGTATATATATTCTGTCACTCTGTGATGACTATAATCTCCAGCGGTATGGTGAAGAGCAGAGGGCGTATGAGACACTCGATAAAAGTGTGATCTTGACATGAGGATGATAAGATATATATAAAGATTTTAAAGGTGAGGTTGGTCAGTAACGTGCAAAAAGAAAAGGATCAACGGAAGCCCAAAAATTTCGGGAACTTTGTCTCCCCAAGATAAGGGTGAAGCTAAATCTTGGTGAGGAGAGAACATGAGAGGCGTTGTGAGAAGATAAAGGGGTGATAAAACAATGTTCTGGGGGGAGAAAATGTGTGCCTGAGAGATGAGAGAAGCCTGGCTGGGAGACACCAGCTCCCTGGCTAACAAAGGCAAGGACGGGAGGTGACGGGACTTTTACGAATGAGTAATGTGGGGAGCCTTGAACATGGCAGGCAGGATGGTGGAGTCTGGTGTGGGGGAGGCCCAGGGAGTCATGCTGGGGTGTGTTGGGGGGCCGGGGAGTGCTGGGGAGGATGCTGGTGAGTGAGGGTGTATGGATGCCCCCCAGTGATCGCCAATGACAACACGGGCTACTGGGGTTAGGGAGGACGAGGGAACCGGGCGCCTGGGGTCAGGAAAACAACGGGCAAGATGCGGGAATTTCATGAGTAGGTTTCATGGGGACCTACAACGACCATGTTGGGGTATGTAGAACCGGCATGAGGCGCTGCAGGGAGGTTGTACTACACTTGTATGTGGTGGTGAATGACGGGAGTCCAAGTGGAAGGACCAGTAGGATGTAGGACGTTGATGTTTGGAATCCTTCAGGATGAACTGGAAGGCTGTCTGTCTCCACGGACACCAGAGCCAGTGTCCAACACTCGGCGTTTTTGTAGGGTGAGGGAGATGCTGTCATATTCATGTTTTTACACCACATGGATACAAGCTCCTCGACCGGAGTGCTTGGGGAAAACTGTGGCTGACAAGATGCTTCTCGAGGTTGTCTTATTTACAGCGCAAGTGATGATCGCTATTGGCTGGATATCTCGTATGAATGCACGATTAATGACTATTATTTCGGTGGTGTTTCCAGTTCTTATTTTTCTTATACTTCAGACGTCTTAATCTTATGATAAAATTCCACCTTTTCAAATCCTGAAATTTAGTTTCATATAAAAGACAATAAAATAAAGTCTATGGACTATGTTTATATGAAGACTTACAACGGACGGAAGTATATGAAATGCTCTCTATATATCCTGTTGGACACTATATACTCAAACACGCTGGAGTGTGGATAAGTATCAAAAGCCGAATTTTCCGATGAATATTCTGCTTTTTTTTGGCGAGTAAATGTGAGATCTCATTTTCCAGTCGTTATTTTCAGACATTTTTCTCCTTAACACACACCTCAGTTACTGTGCAGTCAGTCTTTTCCCTCCTTGCATGTGTATTTTCAAATCAAAACACTGGTGAACAGAGCACGGAATTTCATACGGCATGTGTTCATCCTGCAGAATTCATACTCTACACTACTCATAAATAGTAAGAATCTGCACTGAGAGGACTTTCGATCCGTAAGCTGGATGGACAGAAAAAAAAAAAAATACTATAAGCGAGGTTCGTCTGTGTTGCTCCTCCTACCTGACTGGAAAATAAATCCTGGGCTGTTTGTTTACTTGGGAGCAGTTGTTCGTCACTGCCCAGGCGACATCATCGACCACAGAAGATACATTGTTATTATCTTCATCATCGGAGAGACCTTAAGGGAGCTTCCAGTATGGTGAAAAGAGGCAAGACAACAGAATGATGATGAATTGAGGGAGGGACGTGTAAGGGAGGAGTGCGGGAAGGAGAAGAGAATGGAAAGAGAGAGAAACAGAGAGAAGTGAAGACGGTGAGCAACGACGCCTCACACAACAAATTAAAGGCGTTCAAGAAACTTTGGCATCACCCAGACTGTCTGACTTGTCTTCAGTAGTTCCCAAGTTTCCCAATAAAAGATCTGCATTTGTTACACTTTAAAGAGCAGAGCGATTTCCTGACCAGCCTCTGGAATATGAGAGTCTCACCATCACTAGCAGCCTAGTCCCTCTGGAATATAAGGGTCTCACCAACACTAGCAGCTATTACCTCTGGAATATGAGTCTCACCATCACCAGCAGCCTAGTCCCTATGGAATATAAGAGTCTCACCAACACCAGCAGCCTAGTACCTCTGGAAAATGAGTCTCTCACCATCACTAGCAGACTAGTGAGATCTGCTTCTGCCTTGGAACTCTGATATCAACTCTCCATACTGAGAAGTTGGTTTCCTTAGCAGAAGTCATTAAGTCGCCATCTTTTCTACCAGAAAGATTTTATATTTTTATTCAGAAGTTTTCCACTCAGTAGTGTGACTGCGGAATATCTTGAGTTTAGTGATATGAAAACATGTACAGTTGAGAAATCTAGCGTGAGCCACAAGTCCACACTTCTGAGGTATTTATAAAAAAAAAAAGATAAATTTCGACACTAAAGAAGTAGAAAAGACTTTAGTAAAACAGTGAAGGCGTGAAGCAGAGATGAAATGAGAATGGCAAGAAATCTGGGGAAACTTTCGCGGACAAGGCCAAGCTGATTATGAGAAAATTTAGAGGAAATTCTCTTGAGGTTCTTTCTTACAAAACATCGACTATATCTAAAAGAGAGAGAAATATGAAATAGCACGGCATTATTGGTGTCGTCAGTAAAGATCGGTGATGTCCGAACATAAGAAGGATGTGGTCCTGCTGAAATGATGGCCGTCAGTGAATGCATCTTGAATCGACAGTCGCCTGGTGAGGGAGGAACGGGAGAGACAAAATCCCGACTAACAAGGCAGGAGACGGAAGCGCACGGCCCCTGAGTGTAGGCGAGGAGACTGCTGGAGATTGGTGTGTGGAGCTGCGGGGAGTGGCCTGGCGGGGAGGAAGCTGTCAGGGGCCCCGAGAAGTAAGAGGGAGGATGTGGAAGTCTAGCATTCACATCCTGAAGGACCCACACACACACAGAGGGTGTGGGAGACTGGTGTATATGTATGGCCAGGGGAGGACGACGGAGGTTGTGGGATACTGAAGTGTGGGATCTTAGTGATCTACATCGAAGATGTTGGGGACTGATACGCAAGGCCGCCAAGAGCTGACGCTGGCTCGGGGAAAAGATTGGGATATTGTGGTCCCCAAGGGACGCCCTGGACAGGGGGCTTGGAGCTATTATGGTGGGAAGACTGCAAAAAATGATGATCCCTATGAAAAAAAATTTAACTCCCTATTTTCTTTTTTTTTCCACTTTATTGATATCTTCTCTCTCTCTCTCTCTCTCTCTCTCTCTCTCTCTCTCTCTCTCTCTCTCTCTCTCTCTCTCTCTCTCTCTCTCTCTCTCGCAAAGGCCTCGGAAATTTTCCCGTTTCCCACCCTCTCGTTGGAGCGTGAAAGCCCTGTATGTAATGCGACGGGGAGGATGTAGAGGACTCGTGTGCGTGTGTGTGTGTGTGTGTGTGTGTGTGTGGGTGGGGGGGAGGGGGGGCACAGAGAAGTGACGGGAATCATCAGGGAGACTAGCGTGTAAGGTTGAGGAGGATGCAGTGTGTGGGAGGTAGGACAGGGTGTGTCTCCCCGGACACCAAGCCCGATGTCCAGCCCCAGACAGGCAGTGGGGTAAGGTGTCACCTTACAGTCTATAAACAAGAAGGTCGCACGATCCGTGATCAGACTTGTGATTGGAGAAACTTGGACTGACGAGATGCACCGAAATATGTATCAGTCTCATTTATAAGTAAAGATGACCGTTGTATGAGTATCTCGTATGGACGTAAGAATTAATGTCTATTATTTCTATAGTATTTTCAGTTCTCATTTTCCATCTGATGGATCTTTACTACAGTTTAAGGGGCTGCTGCTTGTCCGTCAACGGTTTGAAGACAAGGCGAGGAAGTTGCCAGGCGCACGATGACTAACCCCCGTGCGCAGTTGCCAATACTTCAGCCACATCCCTGGCGTGATGGATACTAGTGGCAGATGGGGTGATTTTTCTTTTCGGAATTAATATCTTATTATAGGGGAAAGCTGTGGCAGCCGTATGGGAGGAACAATGGCCGGGTGAGTTTATCATACCACTGGACAATGCCATCCGTTTTTCAGGGTGTGGTGGCTATGTTGGGGAGGAGTGGTGGTGGTGAGGGAGGGTGTAGTGGCCAGGGAGAGAGGGTCATAGTGGCCAGGGTAGAAGGGCTTGATGGTAGTGTGGTAGGGTGTGGTAACCCTCCGCATGAGCGGGCATATTGAGGGACCAAAGAGCCCGAATCTGCTGGTAAGCCTGAACGACGTGATTAGAAAAGTTGACGTCATCAGTACTAAAACTGAGTTTTTCTAAAGAAAACGAAAAATTTCGAGTAAAAGTCAATAGGCTTTGTGTTTATGATAATAGTTCCTGTGGAACCTTTAGTTGTACTTCGAACAGTAGTGAAAGAATCTCTACATATTCTGGATGGTATCATATATCCAAGTACACATGACGGTATAGGAATTACAAGCTTTAACTTTCTGATCACTATTTTTCTGTCTTTCTCACAAAAGACTGGTAAACAGAAGTCGTAATTCTATAACATGGATGTGTCCATCCACTCAAATGTAGAATCTCTTTGTTCGTATGTAAATGAGACTGATTTGTACCGAGAGTCTGGATACGTTGGGCATGAATAGACAGAAGAACAGATTCCTTTGTGGTGTTCCTCGTTGATATTCCTGTGTGGTGTTCCTCCTCTGTGATGTTCCTCCTAGATGTTCTTCTGTGGTGTTCCTCCTCCAATATATTTCTCTGTGGTGTTCCTCCTCCTAGATATTCCTCTGTAGTGTTCCTTCTCCTAAGTATTCCCCTGTAGTGTTCTCCTTCCTTGATAGAAACAGCATATCCGTGGCTGAGGACTGTTTCCTGGGAGCAGGTGTACGTCATCGAACAACTGACGTCACCGACAACAGAAAATAAGTTATCTTGACCATCTATGAAAACGTAAAAGGTGAAGATAAGTAAGATGGCAGAATTAGGAAGAAGTGAGGGAGGAACACATAAAGAGGGAGGGTGGAGGAGAGAGAGAGAGAGAGAGAGAGAGAGAGAGAGAGAGAGAGAGAGAGAGAGAGAGAGAGAGAGAGAGAGAGAGAGAGAGAGATAGAGACTGTGAGTTACGACGCCACAAAGAACAAATCAAAGGCATTCGAGAAACTCGGGCATCACCCATGCTGTCTGACTTGTCTTTAGCAGTTGCCAAGTTTCCCAATAAAAGCTCTTCATTTGTAACATTTTTAAAGAGCAGAGCGATTGATTCCCTGACCGGCCTCTGGGTTATGAGTCTCGTCATCACTAGAGTCAGCCTTGTACGATTGGGTTCAGCCTCGGATCTGTAGTCTTCATCCCCTAGGCTTTGACGTTCTTTCATAAATACGAATTAAGTAAATGAGTGACCCATTTTCCCCGTTCTCTCACTGGTATCACATTTCTTCTTTTCAAGTTTTCCCTTTAAATCATATTGTTTGTATGAGCTTTGGGACATCATCATTTGATGCATGTCACAAAGTCAACACGTTTGAAACATTCGTAAAAGATACAACAGAAAAATTTCGAGCAGGGAGACAGAAAACAATTAGGTGGAAGTTGAAACTGTGTGAGGCTAAGTTCATATGAGGATGGCAACAAAATTAGCAAACTTTTGAGGTCGAGGCTGAGTCAGATATCAGAAATAAGGTGGAAATTCAGATAATCATTTTTGTTGTTTTTTGAGCTCTTATATGTAATGAGTGAGCTAAAGAGATGGAAAATCAGATAAGGACGGAAGAACTGATGTTATCATTATAGGAAAATTATTTAAGATAATGGAGGAAGTAATCCTGTTGAAATGATGGTTGTCCGTGAATGCATCTTGGGTTGACAGTCGCCTGTTGAGGGAGGAACGGGAGAGAGAAAATCCCGACTAACAAGGCAGGAGACGGAAGCGCACGGCCCCGGGGAGTGGTTGGGAGGATGTTGTGTGAGGACGCCGGGAGGGTACTGCATGGGTTCCTGGGGAGTACGCTGAGGACTACTGTATGGGTCTCCGGGGAGTGATGGAGAGGCTGTCGTTGTTGGGAGCTGGGGAGGACGCGAGAGCAGAGAATAGCTGAGAAGAGAATAAGCTCAAGAATATCCAGAATTCATCCGGACTTTTTGACCTGTTGTCCACGGGTCTTTCCCAAGTTTCCAAATGAAATATTTGCATAGGCTAACTTGTGAGGCCGCTCGGGGAATTTTCTCCTCTCGTCCTGAGACGTGTGTGGTGAGGCTGGCCAGTATTGACGTGGTCGTGTAGTTCGCAGGATTTGACTTCGAGTTTTTTTGCGTCCGCGAAGTTCCATCTGTTTGGGTACGGCAACTCCCTCTTACACTGTTCTCTCAGATAGAAAGGATAGAGAAAATATCTCCTTATCAACCCGTCTTCGTCTTACCGGTTGTGATTGTCGAACTTAATGTGTAGATTTATGGAAATAATGACCTAGAATTTGGAAACTGTACTTGAGTAACAGATGAAGTACTTCAGCAACAGATGATGTATTTTAGTAACAGATAAAATTGAGTAACAGATGTACTTAACCAACAGAAATGTACTTATATAACAGAAGATGTACTTAAGTAACAGGAAATGTAGGATACGAAACATTTGAAACCTAACCATATCACTGATAAGAAGCTTAAGAAGAGCAAAAGGAAGTAAGAAAATGGGATCCACTACCAGTCATAATGGCAAGAAAGGAGAAAATTCTGAAGCCAAGAAAGTCGCACTTCTCTGCCGTCTTACACAGAGGATGAGTTGATGGTGTCAGTGGCTGAGGGACGAAGAGAATGGATAGCGCAATTAAAAAGGTTTAGTCAGGTGCATGGAGGCTAGGAGACTGTAAGGCTGGATGTGAAATACTGGTGTGTGTGTGTGTGTGTATGTGTGTGTGTGTGTGTGTGTGTGTGTGTGTGTGTTAGAGAACCAAATGTTACATGCGTTGTAAGATGCTGTACTGGATACTGGATCCTTGTAAGGTAGTCCCCAACTTCCGTGATCTCGAGTTTTTGGAGCCTCTCCAGATGCCTTGAGGAAAGAGAAAGGAGGATCATGAATGTGAGTACGACAGGGGAAAGTGGAGAGAGAGAGAGAGAGAGAGAGAGAGAGAGAGAGAGAGAGAGAGAGAGAGAGAGAGAGAGAGAGAGGAAAAACAGAGATGCGGCAAGCGCGGGGAAAGATTTCACAGAAGCAGACATCAAAGGGAAGGTTCCGGTCAAGGTTTCGTTCCCAGGAAAACTTCGTCTTCATCCTGATAACTTTCGCGAGAGTCCGAATAAAACATTTTGAATCACATTGTTAGGAGACGCTAACCTTTCCATCGCTAACTTCTGACACATTACGACACAACTCATTTTGTTTTATTTCATGTTAGCCGAGACGGCACGGCAAACAGAGGCTCCAGTCAAAGCCATGTCATTAACGCTCTCTCTCTCTCTCTCTCTCTCTCTCTCTCTCTCTCTCTCTCTCTCTCTCTCTCTCTCTCTCTCTCTCTCTCTCTATTTATCTATCTATCTATCTATATATATATATATATATATATATATATTTTTTTTTTTTCTTGCTTTGTCGCTGTCTCCCGCGTTTGCGAGGTAGCGCAAGGAAACAGACGAAAGAAATGGCCCAACCCACCCCCATACACATGTATATACATACGTCCACACACGCAAATATACATACCTACACAGCTTTCCATGGTTACCCCAGACGCTTCACATGCCCTGATTCAATCCACTGACAGCACGTCAACCCCGGTATACCACATCGATCCAATTCACTCTATTCCTTGCCCTCCTTTCACCCTCCTGCATGTTCAGGCCCCGATCACACAAAATCTTTTTCACTCCATCTTTCCACCTCCAATTTGGTCTCCCACTTCTCCTCGTTCCCTCCACCTCCGACACATATATCCTCTTGGTCAATCTTTCCTCACTCATTCTCTCCATGTGCCCAAACCATTTCAAAACACCCTCTTCTGCTCTCTCAACCACGCTCTTTTTATTTCCACACATCTCTCTTACCCTTACGTTACTTACTCGATCAAACCACCTCACACCACACATTGTCCTCAAACATCTCATTTCCAGCACATCCATCCTCCTGCGCACAACTCTATCCATAGCCCACGCCTCGCAACCATACAACATTGTTGGAACCACTATTCCTTCAAACATACCCATTTTTGCTTTCCGAGACAATGTTCTCGACTTCCACACATTCTTCAAGGCTCCCAGGATTTTCGCTCCCTCACCCACCCTATGATCCACTTCCGCTTCCATGGTTCCATCCGCTGCCAGATCCACTCCCAGATATCTAATATATATATATATATATATATATATATATATATATATATATATATATATATATATATATATATATATATACATATATACCGTGCCTGAGCAAAGTATCCAATTATCAACCAACCCCTACGGATGGATGAACACTGGATTGACTGTGGACTGACTGCCGCAACCAGGATTCGAACCCATGAGCTCGACCCACGGCGGCCCGTGAATGCGTCACTTTCAGGAACGTTAACCACTAAACCATGCAGGTGTAGGTTCCTTTCCAAATTTTTGGTATTCTCGCAACAAATTTCGAAATGTTTGATGTAATATACATCACTCCCCTTTTTTTCCCCCATTTTGATCCATCTATCTTACATCTGACAGCCTACTGCAGACCCGGAGAACACATTAGCTAATGCATTACCAGATGAATTACCCATAAAACTGTTGAAAAAAAATGATCTGATATTTTTCCCTTCATTTACGTAGATTAAAACCAAGCGATAATAGAAGTGAGAACGAGATAGTGAATGAAAAGTTATACGTTGAACATGTAACGAAGATACGAAGAAAATGATCATGTGTTACAACGAGGTGAGTTAAGGAGGGGGAAACTATGACAGCTAATGATCGTCTTGGTTGTAGTTCTATGTAGTAACTCCCAGTTGCGGGATGGTGGTAGGCATGACATCATAACATAAAGGAAGGAAAATATTAACTGACTCTATTTTGTTTTTCTGTGCGTGTACATGTATGTGTATTTGTGTATATATGTGTTAACGCGTATGTATGCATGTATGTGCGTGTAATAAGTTCTATTTTTTTATATTTGAACAGAACGAGGACGGAATTTCAAACTCGTGGGTCCCCATCTCTTTAACTTTACCATCAGTCATCTCCTTCATAAATTTCTGTGCTTATTTTTCTACTTTTGGGGGCTCCAGTCACAGACAAAAGTCTAGTCTCGAGGCTTTCCTTAATTGAAATGTGAAGAAGGTTAATGAAAGGGGGAGAGAGGACGATTATCTTGTAGAATTTTTTGGGAAATAGAAAATCTGCTTTTCAAAAAGGGTTGGGTCTTAATTCACTGGTAAGGCATTGGGGAGGAGAGAGTTCCTAAGCTTCAAGGTGTAGGGAAAGAAACAGATATCAAAACAGCCCACCCTTGAGTTGCCTACACCCACACAATAATTATGTGACGCAGTAGCTTACTGGGTAATATGTGGCCTAGTTAATGGTGTGGATACGCAAGTAACCAGCTCTCTGGAGCAAAAAACAAAGTAACATCTATAGAAGAGAGAAAGAGAGCGGACATGCAGCGTAAGGCAAGTGGATCGTTGTGAGATTAAATTGGCAGAGGTAATGATTCGAATTGTTTTGACTAAACTCTTCCTAGTAACCACGTAGAGTTACAACCTTCCCAGGTGTGAGAGCAGTACTCAGTTCAAGGACGGATCAGTCCTTCGTACAAACGGAGCAGCTCTTCAGAAGAGAAGAATTGACGCCATTTGAATAGGGCTTTCAGTTTCTTGGAGATAATCTTAGCTATTTCTGTAATGTGAAGTGTCTAAGATAGGTTAGATGTTACAGGTTTGGCTCAAATCGACTCCCAAGTCTTTTTCACACAGAGACTCCTGTAGATTGTTTCCTGGGAGATAATTCATTGTACTGGGGTCTTCTTTTACTGAATTCTGTTTTCATTACTTCGTATTTACACGAGTTAAATATCATCAGCCATTTAACTGATCAACTTTGGAGTTTGTCTAGGTCCCCTAACAAACTGATGCAATCTTCGTTGATATTCACTTTCGCCTTGGCCTTGGAATCGTCAACAAACATGTTTGGATACGAGTTTAAACCTTCAGGCAGGTCATTTACGTAGATCAAGAATATCGGTGGTCCAAAGACTGAGCCTGTGGCACTCCACTCCTGACCTCATCCCATTTCGAGAATGCTTCTCTGAACTGTGTCCTTTGCTCCCTTCCACTAAAGCAGTCTCTCATCCGGTGAAGGAGTCGCACACTTACTCATGTAGTAGTATCAACATTGAATTAACTTCATCCAAAAGTTGTAAAGGTACACGGAAAGCTTATAGAATAATAAACAAGGAAGTATAAAGCGTGTAGGAAAGGGTGATGAACAGTCTATATAAGCATACGAAGGTGGAGGTTACATACAGTCTACCAAAAACTGATGATGTTTACAGTGGTTGGGATTGGGCTATTTCTCCAGTGGTCTAACGGGCTCGCTGCGGATGTGGTGCTAAACAGCAATCTGGGGATGAATGATCTCAAACGGCAAGGGTGACGGTGACGAGAGTGGTGCAGTGGCTTCATCACAAATGTAGGGATGAGTCCAAGTGACAGACGGAGAGAGTCAGAAAAACCAGTGTGTTGAGCTCCTTTTGACTGGTGGTGCAGATTTTATTCAGTTCCAGGGCAGCGAGGCCAAGTTATCTTGAACTAACCAAAAATGTAGAGACAACAACTGGAAGTGATGGTAGAGCCCACGTTTCATCCCAGCTTAGTTTATAATCCAGTGTGACACCGACACGCTTAGTGGGCTGTAGCTCTCTGTCTATTTGTCTGTCTGTCTGTCTGTCTGTGTTTCAACATCATATGGGAATGTCTGTATGTCAACCATTTCCAGGCGTGATGTGAGCTCAAAGCGATCCATAGCGGGGCCGAGAAATACAAGGCAGAAATTCCTCTATAACTTGGGAGATTCACGCCCCAGTCAACAGGCAGCTGATCCAATATACACCATCTGCCGCCTCGGGTCATCCCAAGTGCAACTAGGCGGGAAGCCCCCATCTTGCAGACCCGTCAGCTATGGTCTGGATAGAGGTGGGATGGGGCTTTGCTTGTTCCGTGTGTGACATGGCGTGGTGGTGATGGAGTCTGGCCCCAGAGGTACCTGCAAGCTAAGCAGGCACTTGTAAGCTGTGGTTCCAGATTACCCAGCAGACTTTGATTGCAGTTCCCAGAAGAAGGTGATTTCAGAGTTCCTAGCAGATGTTGTTGCCAGAGGAACCTGTAGACTGTGGCTCCAAAAGACCTAGCAGACTGTAACTTTAGAAATCCCAGCAGACTGATATCCCAGAATACGTAGCAGACTGGCCTCAGAAGACTCAGCAGGCTGTGGCTCCAGGGGACCTAGCAGACCGTGGTTTTAGAAGACCCAACAGAGTATAGATCTCGAAGACCCAACAGGCGATGGTTCCAAAAGACCCAGGAGACTGTGACTGCAGAATACCCACCAGACTGTGGCTTTAGAAGAACCAGCAGACCGTGGCTCCATAAGATCCAGAAGACCATGGCTTCGGAAGATCCAACAGACTATGGATTCGGAAGACCTGGCGAACGGTGATTCTACAAGATCCAACAGACTAAGTTTCCAAACACTCCAGAAGAACCAGCATATTTTTGGCTCCTGAAGATCCAGCAGACTGTGGCTCCAGAAGACCCAAGCAGACTCTGACTCCAGAAGTTCCAGCAGACTGTGGTTCCACAAGACGCAACAGATGGTGAATTCGGAAGATCCAGCAGACTGTGGCTCCAGAGGACCCAGCAGACTGTGGTTCCAGAGGATGCAGAAGACCGTGGTTCCAGAAGATCCAGCGGACTTTAGCTCTAGACGATCCAGCAGCGAAGGGCCAGTCAAGGTGACGGAAGGGTGCAGATTGGTCTTGTGTCTCTCTTGGGTTAAAAGGGTGACTGAAAACGTTTTTGGAGATGCAGACATTCTGTTCTGGGTGAGCCACTGTTGTGTTGTGTTGCGTGTTTATTGCTGCTTGCATAGTGTTAGGCTGTTGTGATAAGTCTGCATATAAAAGCTGAAGAAAGGTCGTGTAGGAAGAGAATGAGGTTGGTTGGAGAGACCTGTTCCCAGAGAAACTTTTTTGTAGTGTCAGGAGTTTTGATGTGAGGACTTTGTGATTTTATATATATATATATATATATATATATATATATATATATATATATATATATATATATATATATATATATATATATATACACTCCTAGTCTCTCTATCGCTCTGCCTCTCCTTCTGTCTTTACACACACTTTCGTTGCTTTCCCGCCTGAGCATTGTGTAGCGAACACTTCATACAATATACACACAATAAAATTAGTTCACATTCCTATTGCTTCAGCATCCTTAGAGCTGCTCTAATTGTCTTGCGTGTTTGCCTTCCCTATTGCCGCTCGCCTCCACACGGATGCAAGAGTCCAAGTTTGCTGCCTCAAGTGTTTGCCCTCTGCCGGCTGCTCTCGTAACTCTATTATTTGTGTTGTTGTTGCACCAGACCGCTAGAGGCCTGAGGTGGAGGGATTTTTTTTTTTCAACGTATTCCTATTTTTCTGGCTATTGGATCCTATTGGCCTGAGGCAGTTCCGAGTTGGAATAATTTTTTAGCAGGAATATATACCATCTAGATTAAGGGCTACATTTTTGGAATTAGTGTCACCACACGTTCATTATGTGAACGTCATATATATATATATATATATATATATATATATATATATATATATATATATATATATATATATATATATATATATATATTCTTTCTTTTCTTTCATACTATTCGCCATTTCCCGCATTAGCGAGGTAGCGTTGAGAACAGAGGACTAGGCCCTTGAGGGAATATCCTCACCTGGGCCCCTTCTCTGTTCCCTCTTTTGGAAAAAAAAAAAAAAAAAAAAAAAAAAATATATATATATATATATATATATATATATATATATATATATATTTATATATAATGTGTGTGTGTGTGTGTGTGTGTGTGTGTGTGTGTGTATGTGTGTATGGACCTCTGTGGTGTAACAGTTAGGGTTCCTGACCGTGATGCATTCAAAGGTTCAAATCCTGGTTGTGATAGCCGGTCCACAGTCAACCCAACTGTTCATCCACCACTAGGGGTTGGTCAATAACTTGGGTACCTGGCTTAGGTTAGGATATATCACAACATTATCTCACTGTATCACAACATTACCCTTGTATCACAACATTACCTCACTGTATCACAACATTACCTCACTGTATCACAACATTACCTCACTGTGTCACAACATTACCTCACTGTATCACAACATTACCTCACTGTATCACAACATTACCCTTGTATCACAACATTACCTCACTGTGTCACAACATTATCTCACTGTATCACAACATTACCTCACTGTATCACAACATTACCTCACTGTGTCACAACATTACCTCACTGTATCACAACATTACCTCACTGTATCACAACATTACCGCACTGCATCACAACTTTATCTCACTATATCACAACACTGGTAAGTTGTACTACTCAGTAACAAGGAATCTTTCACCGATAAACTAATGTTTGGATACGTTTTTTCCCCATTGGATTCAAAACATTGTTAGCGAAAGTTGCTAAAAGTAGATCTGTTGGGAAGTTCGCTGCTGGGTCACCGATAGCGTTAGATGCCACTCGAAAAGAAATATCCACTGAGTGCAAATGCAATGAAGGTGTGCCTGCCAATTATCCCAGATGGTAAGGAGGCCACAATAGAAGTAGTTTAGGAGGGAGGCCTCTACTGTGTCGGAATAACAGTGGTTCAGGGTGACATTAGCGAGCGCAGTGTTATGTATACAAGTGTCATATTCCCTCATTACCCTGAGGGATGCAGCTCTGGTTATAGCAAATTAAGCTAAATGGTCGCAGTAAAGATGATAAAAGAGGGATCCGTCCTGAGCTACGTTCAGTTACCCAGCTTGATGAGTGAGGCTGTGTGGTGGTGACCCGCCCTCCCGCGTCCCTGGTGATGCCCTCCCGCCCAAGCATCACGGACGGAGAACCAGACACACTCATGGACAGAAATACGAAGTGAGACAGAGAAGAAAAGATGGATGGAGGAAAGGAAAGAAAGAAAGAGTGGGTAAAAAGGATGATCAGACATTAACTTAGCTGAAAAGAAGGGGGAGAGAGAGAGAGAGAGAGAGAGAGAGAGAGAGAGAGAGAGAGAGAGAGAGAGAGAGAGAGAGAGAGAGAGAGAGAGATTAGCACATGTATGTCATACCGTCGTGAGTGCGTGAGTTGAGAGGCTCCACCGTATTTGTGACGGTGCAGATGTAAGCAGCCACAAGGGAACTTGTGGGTCGGTGGATGTGTTGGGAGGTGACCCGCGCCACCCACCAGACACACATGACCTTCCTCCCTCTCAACATTTGACGAACACCTTGACCAGCAGGGGCACAGTAACCATGTCTGCTACCACCACAACAGCAACATCCTGCTGTTTGTTGATAGGGATGCGTGGGTTGTGGAGTTGTGCGAAGTGAGAAAAACTTGGCAAGTGGTTTGGTGAAAAGAGAGGTGGTGTTCAAAAGCCTTACGTAGGATGAGGTGTGGCAAAGTGGCTGGAGTGGATAGGATTGTAGTCGAATTTATCAAAAAGGGGACGACAGCATTGTTGATTGGTTGGTTAGGATTCTAGTTTGCGTATGTATGGATCATGGTCTGTTGCCTGAGGATTGGCAGATTGCTAGTATAGTACGAATCTATAAAGGTAAGGGAGAACAAAAGAAAAATGTTCGAATTGTAGAAGTATGAGTTTGTTGATCATCTTGGTAAGTTGTAGAGTGGTGACTGAGATGGAACTGGTATACATACACAGAGCATCAAACTGGGGAGGAACAATGTGACTTAAGGACTGGTAGAGGATTTGTGGATCAGGGTTTACTTTGAAGAATGTGTGATAAATACTTAAAAACAGAAGGATTTTTATGTGGCGTTCTTAGACCTGGAGAAAGTTTATGATAGGGCTGATAAAAATGCTTTGAGAAAGGCATGTTGGGCAGGAAAACTACTAGAAGCCGTGAAGAATTTCTGCTAATTGAGTATGGCGTGTGTGCGAGCAGGAAGAGAGGAGGGTGTTGGCAGTGGTGAATATCTATCACATAAAAACTTGTAACACACACACACACACACACACACACACACACACACACACACAGGCCAATTTAACCATTATAAAAGTTTGCCTCACACTTACCACACCCGGTCAGCAATTCAATTTAGCTGGGAACAGTGGCTGAACTTACCCACGGCGCACGCACGCCACTCCTGTGAGCGGCGGCCCAGAAGGATTACACGGGTCACAAAGGGTCTTTGTCAGACTCCAGCGGCCTGATCATTGCGACAGCAGTTATTATAGAGTTAATGCATGACGTTAGCTCAAACTTACGGGCTGTAACATACAGTCGATCCCTCTGCCTGTTACGATAAGTGAATATTTCGGTGACCAACTATCTTAAAGAGAGCTGTAACAGACAGTCAGTCCCTCTGCCTGTTACGATAAGTGAATATTTCGGTGACCAACTATCTTAAAGAGAGCTGTAACAGACAGTCGATCCCTCTGCCTGTTACGATAAGTGAATATTTCGGTGACCAACTATCTTAAAGAGGGCTGTAACATACAGTCGATCCCTCTGCCTGTTACGAGAAGTGAATATTTCGGTGACCAACTATCATAACATGAAGATTTTGCGCTATTCCCAGCAGGGGGCTGGTTTAGACCTACTATGACGCGGTGGGATTATCGTACGATCTAAGATCTGGTGTTCTTGTGTGTGCCACATTTACGTCCCAAGTGATAAACATTTCTTAACATTTCCGGTCAGGCTAGACTGTCTATGGCGCCTGTACAATAACTTTAATCTAGCAGTGACTGCACCCTGTATTAATTTGTCAATCTTGTTACTTGCTCCACAGTTTGATACATCTCCTCAGGACCACACCACAGTCAGCCCTCCTGGTTCTCACCTGACGCAATACACCATCGATGAAAACATTTGATAACCATAGTGACATTACACAACCTTGACTCATTCTCACATCTACTCTAAACCATTCACTTCCCTTCACGTACTCTCACACGTGCACTGCTAACTTTATAAAAGCTATTACGGAATTAATCAAGTAGAAATCTTCAATTGTGCCTTCCTCTTCACAATATCATATGTCTTTTCTAAGTCTTTGAATGCTGCACACGACTTCTGCAAAATTGTCTCCTCTATTTGACTAAGAGCAAAATTCTGATATACATTTCCTCTTTCCTGTCTAAACTCACTTTGTTCCCCGTCAGTAACAACGTGACCAATTGCTATCCTACCATACAACCCGCCAACTTTCCCGAAGGGACTTTTTTCTCTGTAATTCTTAGACTCGTCTTTACTCTCGTTTTCTATGTACACTGGAAAAAGTTCTGTGCTTCGTTCAGTCGTCAGGTACCTGACCACTTCTTGCTTCCATATACACTCTGCAGATCCACCCTGTACAGTAGTTACACCTCCACTTTTAACCACGTCACTCACCACTCCACCTACACTCCCCAGAGTTTCCATCCTTTGAAAACTTTACTGTGTTTCATACTTCCACCTCTGTAATATTTTCCTCTCCTTATACTTATTTATCTTTCTGTCTTTGCCTCTATTCCTGCTTTACCAACGCGTCTCTTACGAGCATCTTTGTCAAATTCATTCGTCTAGATATGTCTGATGTTCAGTGACGTGTATAGGGAGTCAGTGCTAAGGATGGATGCGTAAAAAAGCAATATGCTAGTTTTCGAAGAGTATGGGAGGTCAGATCATAAGATCAATATACATGGGAAAAAAACTGGACGCTGTGGATGAGATTAGATAGTTGGGAGTAACGTTTGGTAAGGACGGTAGTGGAAAAGCTGGGACTGAAAGTACATTAATACTAGGTAAAGAAAATGGAATGCACTGGAAGCTCTGGTGAGTGTTACGAATGAAGTAAGCTTAATGTACAGGAAGTATGCGCGAAGGGGTACTCTTCCCATGTCTGATATGTGGCGTTGAAATCCAATTGAGGGGTGATATCTAATATGTGGCCTTGAAACCCAGATAAGGTGAGGATAAGTAAAAGATAACAACAGAAGTGATGGATGATATTCGTAGTGTAGATGGAACTGAGAAGGATAGATAGAATGGAGAGTTGAGGTCATGTGGTGTGAAGAAATCATTAGAAAAAACCCTTCCTTAGCGCTTGCCCTCACGCCAACCCCTGACTTTACTCATTAAACATTTCTAAACAATCCTTCCCCTTTATCCATGAGTTTTGTTTCACTCAGATCCAGAACATCCAGGTTCCTCAAATATGTTGCCTATCTCTCCTGTCCTCTCATGTTCGTTGCATCTACATACATTCAGACACTCTAGACTGGACCTTCGAGGAGGATGAGCACTCCTTGTTTGTTTCCTTCTTTTGTTCCATCTTTTAGAAGTTGAAATACAAGAAAGAGGGGGATGGAGGTAGATCCAACCCCCCCCCCCCTCTCTCTCTCTCTCTCTCTCTCTCTCTCTCTCTCTCTCTCTCTCTCTCTCTCTCTCTCTCTCTCTCTCCTGCCCCCTTTTGGTTGCCTTCTACAAAATGCGGGGAATACGGAGGTAGAATTCTTTCTCCCCTACCCAATATAGATAGTTAGATAGATAGATAGATATATTCCGTGTGAGATAAGGCTGGCACTAGCGCCAGGTTGCTACATATCTCCCAGTAATTATGCAGGTGACATTATTACCTCCAGGTTAAAGTAACGATCATACTACAGCTTCGTGGGAGTCTGGAATTAGCCTCTAAACCTGCACAAGTTTATCGCCCAGTGAGCCTTTTAAATCCTGGCCGGGAACACTTGCCACGAAATTTGCCTTCGTGAGGAAATGGCTGGATCTCTTTAATGCCTCTTTTATGTCTGGGAGTGAGGGTGGGAGGCGAGGCAACGTGAGCCATCTGACCCCGGGTAATGCAGGGTAAGGCAGGCGACATGTGGGAGTTGGCGTTCTTGAGTGACGCCTCTTGGGTGTGGGCGGCACTGGACGTGGGTGATAACAGGCAAGTGTGAGTAATGATGAACGCTACGTTCGTGAGCAATGTCAGGGGTGATCCTTTTTGGTCGGTGTGTGGGATGACGGCTGTGTTACTCAATACACGTCGGGGCAGGACAAATATCTAGCCAGAACTTTGTTGGAGAAGTTGCTGTTGTAGTGCGCGAGGCTCATCCACTGGCGACCCATGGAACAGACAGTGAGTGAGTCGCTGATCCTGGGTCATCGTATGACACAGTCTGTGTTAATGGTTCATTACACGAGCGATGGCGGTGGACAGTCCATTCCCCCTTGCCTTACCTCCTGACACGGTCGACACTGCAGGCGCAACCATACTGACTGTTGCTGGACGGGTTTTGACGTTCATCACACTCACCACACTCACACTTATCACACTCACCATACTTATCAAATTCATCACATTCATCAAAAACTGCAGACTCATCGCACTCACCAGACTCATGAAAGCCCCCACACTCATCAAACTCACCAAACCCTTCAAACTCATCACACTCACCACACTAATCATGGTCATCAAGCTCATAAGACTCATCTCCACTCATCAAACTCATCACAGTCATCATATTCACCACACTTACCACTCTTACCACACTCATCACATTCAACAGACACCCCACACTCATCAGACTCACTACGCTTATCACACTCACCACACTTCCTTTACCTGACCAAATTCCCTGATGTCTCAACTCCGTTACCTTCTGTTACGTAACACACACACACACACACACACACACACACACACACACACACACACACACGCGCGCGCGCACACACACACACACACACACACACACTTAGAAATAGCCATACCTTCACCTCTCAGTGAATACAGATAAATGTCTTAACTGTGAATCCAAAATCTCTGCTAGGGTGTAATGGATGATATCTTGTACCGTCATAGGGAAGCATTGTAGCCACAGTTGCACACTGGCATATGTATCTATTTCGCGTCCTCCTCCCGTGTGCCAACCCTCCACACGCCTTTATTCCTCACCCATCACACGCACCCGCCACACAGAGCTACACTCACCCACCACACGCACCAGCCACACAGAGCTACACTCACCCACCACACGCACCAGCCACACAGAGCTTCCCTCACCCACCACATACACCAGCCACACAGAGCTACACTCACCCACCACACGTACTAGCCACACAGAGCTACCCTCCCTCACACACCACATGCACCAGCCACGCAGAGCTACCCTCACACACCACGCAGAGCTACCCTCACCCACCACACGCACCAGCCACACAGAGCTACCCTCCCTCACCCACCACATGCACCAGCCACGCAGAGCTTCCCTCACCCACCACATACACCAGCCACACACCTTACCCACCGAACGCACCAGCCACACAGCTACCCACCAAACGCAACCGCCACACAGAGTAAGTTACCCTCCCTCACCCACCACACTCGGCCTCACGCAATAGTACAAGGAAATAGCCTGGTGGTAAGTGTCTGTTGTTCCCTGGAGAATAATATGTCTACGAAAGGAAGACACATAATTCGAGAACAAAGTATACTGCCCAAGGAAATGTGGCTTTATGGAAATTGTGGTTGTAAGTCGAAGTTTTAAACAAAGCAAAATAAATAAATGAAAATATATATATATATATATATATATATATATATATATATATATATATATATATATATATATATATATATATATATATATATATATTTTCGTTATATATTGGCGTTAACATCTGCTGCGTGGCTTATCTCGATAAATCTGAGCATTCCACCACTCGAGACAGCAGCCTCCAGGCACAAGCGAAACATTTCTCCTGACTAGCATTATACCATACGTTGGCCGAGCGCAACAGGGCGACCCTCACGTAGTAGGAGACCCAGCAGCGACTTCGTGTCTGTTAAACGCCGACCTCCCACTGAATCTGAGAAAAGAGTGTAAATCATTTACATGATTGCCATTGAACCAAAGATTTGATCATGGTTTTCGGTGGCATCATTCCTTCTCGACAGTACGCCAGGTAGACTAAAGTGTGTTCGTCGCCGACTTCCCGCGCACAATCTTCCCCGCTCGATCTAGTCCTCAAGCTCTCTGTTTTCTTCAGCTTCCTTCAGTGTTTACCTTCTTGTCTCTGACGAGCTCTTGATGTGGTCGATCCATCTTATTCTAGGACGTACAATTCATTTATTTCTGATACACATGTAACGCTTAGATCGTCTTTTATTTTGACGTTTTCTATCGCATCCATTCTTGTAACTCCACTGATTACTTTTAGCGATCTCATATCGGCATTAGGCTTGAAAGAGATGATAACCGTACCATGCGTATTCTTGGATGACGCTCATTTGCATTAGAGGGAATATACCTTATCAATTAGGCCATTTAATTCTTTTGATAACATCAGAGCAATCGCTGCAAACTATACAAGTCCATTAAAGATAGCAGTGTTACAACAGCAATGCTCAGTTGCAGATCTAACCTTGTCCTACTTATCATAGAATATTTAACATAACGTTCTCTACATAAATGATTATAAAAGTGCACGTTACTTCATTCGCTGCTGCACATGACCTGGATTAGCCATACCAAATCCTTGCACAAAATATCTTAACTCATTCCTCCGCAATGACATGAGCAAGAATACTTTGGCGTTAACCGAATATCGCTCAGTAATTTTAAAGACTAGTCCTTTGTCTGCTGTGTCCGGAGACCCTCATTCTGCCTCCCTGGACGTGAACAACAGGTGACGTAAACAGTGAAACCCCTGACGCAGATAATTGTACAGATAAAGCAGAGTCACACGGCCTAGAAATGTTCATTTGTACTGTACACCCCTGGTGAAGGATCATTAAGGACCTTGTTCCACAGTGTACAGTAATATGATACTCATGCCATTCTCATCAGCTTTTATTACCATATATGTTTTGCATATATCAACAATATTTTTTCTCATATTTTTCTCTTCATACCAAAATACATGATCTGAACACTTAACATTCCTAGGTTTAACCTCAGACAATTAATCACCTTTATATTATATTTTCTCTATCTATCAGTCTGCTTATCTATCTATCGATATATATATATATATATATATATATATATATATATATATATATATATATATATATATATATATATATATATATATACGTGTGTGTGTGTGTGTGTGTGTTGATAGGACTGCGTTGAATAGGGCTTCAGTTGTCTGTGCCGTCTCAGTTAACACTGAAAAAAGAATCATGGATCCGTGGGTGTTTGCAGACCTAATTCTTAAAAAACCAGAGTAGAAGTAGAACGCCAGCTTTGCTGTAGGAGGGAAGTTGGGGATCATAACGGCCAATCCTTGAGTGGCTGGGTCTTCGTACAGAAACTGTGGGAGGCAGCAGCCACACGCGTCTCGTGTCCAAGCCTAGCCAGGAAGGATACATGCAGACAACTCATGATAAAAGTGGTCAAAATGCTATCTGTAAACAGAGAGAGAGAGAGAGAGAGAGAGAGAGAGGGAGAGAGAGAGAGAGAGAGAGAGAGAGAGAGAGAGAGAGAGAGAGAGAGAGAGAGAGAGAGAGAGAGAGAGAGAGAGAGAGAGAGAGAGAGAGAGAGAGAGAGAGAGAGAAGCAACATCACGATGTACAAAAAAAATGGTTGAAGAGAAGTGATGTCAGGGCAATTAATGAGACGGAAGACTTTTGATTCCCCTCTGGTTAATTGAGACGTAAAGGAAGATATGTAAGCAGTACTCTGTACTGAGGCGAATGAAACCCCTCTAGGTATGACGTAACTACTCATTAAAAAGATAATTACGGCATTCATACAACACCCCTAGGTCTCGGGAAGCAGAGTTTGTAATGTTGATGATCTGGGGGTTCCATGAGAGAGAAGAGGATATGGTTATGCCCAGCATGTTTACATAATCACAGCGTTGAACTGTGGTGGTCTGAGATTGAATAGGAGGACACGAGTGACTCTAAGGTAGAGGTATAGGAAGAAATCGCGCTTTAGTTCTCTTAGATCTAATTTTGTTACTGCTTCCCCACTCGACATGCTTCACAGGTCTGAACTAATGAACAGATGCGCGACGAAAAAGAGAATGAGTTGTAGACGGAGGGAACGGAGATGGAGAGACAGTGAAAGTGATAAAGTGGATTGATCGCCATAAGAGTGAACAGTGTTAGAAGTAGGGGAGAGAAGCCTTTGCATTTATAAGGGGATGAAAGACAGTAGGCTATAGGAAACCAACCACTGTTGGTAGGATCGCTCCATTAACGACGACTGCAATGGAACGGCTTGAGAGGAAGCTCTTCATTAGGGAACAGAGAAAATTAAAAAAAAAATTGAGCAGAGATTTATGTTACATCCTTATAATGATTTAGAGATGTCGAGGGCTATAACATAAGTTTCACTAGAACCCCTGAGAGGGAAGGAACGACGTGTGTCACATGAGAGAGGCTACCAGTAAACCTAGCTCCTCGAAACCTTTACTTATTGGTTAGGGGAAAGAAGGGATGAGATTCTGAGTGTATGAGAAATTGAAAGTTCAGGAGAGTTTCAAAGACTCCGGACAGTGCATAATTTAGAGCGACCTGGTGATAGTGAGAGGAATTAGAGCGGTCTCTTTTCCTAAAAATGGACTACACCAGAGTATATTTTCAAAAAGTGGGAAAATCTCTGGGTTTTAAGACAGGCGAAATAGGTGAGCAAGGGTTGGAGCATACTTAGAGGCACATTCCATCAGGACATAAGGAAATATGCCATCTGGGCCGTACGCTTTGTCCACCTGGAGCTGGGAGAGCACATGGAAGAGAACCCGTGCAAGTTAAGTGGGATGAGATGTGGACATAGGATTAGAAGCAGAATCATCCAGAGTTGAATTAGAGGAAGTTAAGGTACCGAAAAGAGCAATCTAATCACTGAAAAAGTTGCATTACTGATGCTCTTGTCACCAGAAGTCCAATGAACACATTTTGTTTTCCTTAAGGCTTTATGAAGAACAACTCTGCCGTGATTCCGAGCGGAGATGAAAACATAGTGGGATTCAGGGGAAAGGGGGAGAGAATATGCCCCGTTGCGGCCTGTTCCTGATGTGTCCGACAGACTTAGTAGCTTATAGGCTGAAGAATTCTATTCCAGCCAAGATGACCTCCGTTATCAGTTCAGTACAAAATAAGGTATCCCGGGCAGCAAAGTAATACCCATCCCGAGGAATGACGGCAGATAAGCCGAGCAGGCATGACCTCTGGGGGTTTCCCAGTTGGAGTTTTGAGGTGGGTAATATGATATTTGATAGGCTTGCCCCTAAGGAAAAGGGGGGGGGGGGGAGAAATGGTGTATCTATATTGAGAGTGTTCTGAAATGAAAAAGTGCTCGAAAGTGTTGGAAAAGCGGGCGTGACAGTCAGGGATTCATACTTGGTGCTTAACTATCATTTCTTGATGTTAGAAGAGTGGTTGTAACTGCCGAGAATTCTCATTGGGTCTTTGAGTATCTGTTCCAGATCATTAAGAAGATAAAAGGATAAGGCTCTGGCTACGCCGGGATCATCCAGGGTAGAGCATAACTAATATTTGTAATGTACATTGAAATTTCTTGCAAAGAGGATTTCAGAATGTTGGTGTGGAGAGAGTATTGTTTTGCGCCAGAAAGTCAAAAAGTTGGAAGAATCACGATTGTTTTTTTGCTTAATCACTTTAAAAGCTAACACTGCTATCGTCAGCCTCTGTGCTGTTGCTTGTAATTCTTAACGAACAAGGGTGGGAGGAGCCAGTAGCATCTGCCCGACATAGCCAGTTAGTTACTGAGATACTACAGCACCAGACTCGTCCTCTGCTCTGTGATACGAGTTGGCTTCATCAAGACAACAGTTTACTGATGCGAAATGTTAGACTGAAATAACATGACACTGGTGTACTGTGATACAGCGTTAGGTTCCGGCAGCATGATGCTAGTTTGTGACACGTTCGTTGGAACTTCACGTTTGTTTATTGCACAGTAATATTAAATTATTTCACCCAGAAGTTTGCTGCTATGGGAAACTTATTAATTCCACCGATGAATTATGCCACTGTACCAAGATATTACCCTACTGCCTCTGGCTTACGGCGCAAGACAAGTTTACTTGCTGCGTTTGGCAAAGACTCGGACTGAGAAAAAGACCGTTTCCATGATTAATGGTGAGCTCCAGTATAAGTAGGATCTTCCGGAGCTTTGAAACAGCATGGAATTTCTCTACCTGAAGTATTCATAAACTGTCTTGTCAAACTAAAGGGAAAAGTTGTTCACTGGTTCAGTCGTGCAAATTTCCACAGTAGTCAGTTTGAGGGATGCATCCTCTGGAGCTCTGTGTTCTTGTAACAATCATCACGCACTATTGTGCTGCTCCCCCCCCCCCCCCCAACCCACACACACACACACACACACACACACAGTAGTTCTCTTGAAGACTTCTTCCGGGAAGGGTGTAGGAGCTCAATTACACGGCCGACCTAGCGAGGCCTTGCCTCACAAGTGTTGTATTTCCCCAACTGATCAGAATGCTTCTCCATCAGGTCTCATCCTCTGCCCCTGTGGGAAGCTCCTGGCTATGTGCTGCACCTGGGACTTTGTTTACAGCACCTCTTCCTTTCCTCGTACAGCGAAGCTGTGGAATACTCTTCGGTCTTTTGTCTTTCCTTCTCCTTATAGCTTTTCCATCTTTCACATTAGCGTCTACAAATAATTGAAGCTAATCACTTTTTTGTTTACTTTCTTCTTTCTCATACTCACTCTCCACCTTTGCATACTTTGCTATATTCCATGCTTTGCACAAGGACACGAATTTCTAGCACCAAAGTAACAATAAATTATAATAAGGTACCATCCTACTGCAGAAAGACATCCATTAACCAAACAGTAAAGTAGTTTATAACCACGACACAAGCTTCCGACAGCACAACAATACTGCGGCAGGTCACCGGTTCTCAGGAGAGAGACAGCTTTCCGTACCAAGGCACGGTTTTACCCCAAAAAGGTACTACCAATATACTTCATCATAAATCTAGTTTACTGAATCATTATGCGAATTACCCCAACCAAACGATTAGTTTCCTGCATTATTCTATCAGATAAGCTGTTTTTTCCTTACTGCCCTAAGATATTATCAACCGGACCTAAATACAAGTTCACTACAATATAACGACAGATCACCACGGCACGAAGCTCCTAATGCACCCAGATCCTAGTCTCCTGCATTAAGACATTGGCTTATTATACCAAGAAGTTGATGAACCACATCATGACATGGTAAGTGCATGAAAATATGGAGCCATTGCACGAAGGGTACTGTACTTAACTAGTTCACTACCCCAATTTGCCACAATAATAGTTTCCGACACTTAGCACTGTTTTACTGCCCATGATATTACTGTACAGAATGAAGAAGAAAATGAACCAGGTCAAAAAACAGTTGATTACGGCAAACGACGCCGGGTCATTTCACCAAAGTACTTGTTTGCCGTCCTGAGAACCAGGGTAACTGCACTATACTGTACCGAGAATGATTACCTCTGTAACTCTGGTTTACCGTGCTAACCTGCGTCGTCGCGCTGATTGGGGTTAACGCGGGGTGTTAGGGAAGATGGTCAAAAGGCAGGATTTGAGTCCAATTCTAGAGAAGTGCGGTATAACGTAACACCGCTTGAGTCAGGCAGGGAGTGTGAGACAAATGTGAGAAGACAGACTTCACAGTAACTGTGGGAGATCAAAGGTTTGAGAATAGAGGACTCTTGACCCACATTTACTTCCACGGTCCCCACCTAAGGTAATATCGAGATCCCCTATCGCCACTTGTTCTGTTCACAAGACTTTTCAGTCCTGTAAACATAGAAACATATTAACATGCGTTTTGTTCACAGGCCTTTCCACACTTGTCTACGCGAGGTCAATATGCCCGCGGTAGACGGTCTATAGTAACGGGTCTAATATCTGCTGGTTGTTTGAACTTACTCTCCTCAGTCTAGATAACTGCTTCAGTCTTGGTGTGTTAACTGTATGTCTCTTACTAATGGCTTCATTAACAGGATAACTTGGCGGTCATGCCATTCTACAGCTGAACAAGGAGTTTGCCATTAGAGAGGCTAATTTGGACTCTCACTAGAAACACCAGTGGGTTGTGATATAACACCACTGTATCTAAGAAACTGAGTACACACACACACACACACACACACATACATACACATACATGCACACACTCAGGATGAAGAAATAAAGAATGAATTATTTGAGGCCATCAGGAATCTAGTTGCTACTCCCTATAGCTTCATATGGATTGACTGTGGTACCTTCTTTCCTCATACAGTGAAGCTGCGGCAATATCTTGTCTGTTGTTTTTCCCTCTTCCTACAATCTCTCCACCTTTAAGTACTGAGGTTACAAACACCTGAGAATTTCTAATCAGTCCTTCTTCTCATACCTATCATCATATCTCTCATCCTTAGGAGATGGCTATGACTGGGGCATGATTTTGCTTGTGCCATGCTGGCTTCTGTGAAAAAATGAGGATACTAATAAAACTACATTAGAATATACACTTTATTCTGAATATCAACGTTTGTAAATTATCATATCTATATTACATATGGGAATATACATGTGACAAAGATATGTATCATGAAGAAATCAACAGAAAAATGCATGGATGAAAGTCCTTAAAGATGGCATGATCATGCAGTAGGTGAATATGACAGGTTGGTCAAAAATGGAACTGGGGATGAAGTATATGATGACATTCAATATATAAATATCATACAAAATGTACATGTATGTGCAAATCTTACATATCAAAATGTACAACTAAGCATAAATCAATGTTACAGCTCAAGGCTACCACCTGTCATATCTCTTATTCGATTCGTAACTTTTATAGTACTTATCAATTTTTTTTCTGAATCGAGCAATATTATTAATAACATTCTCCAATCTCCATTCATCTTCATGTAGTGAATGATGCAGAGTGAAGGGACCTTGTCTAGTCCTCTGCAATCCAGACAAATGTGCACAGCTTCCAACAGCTGTAAGATAAGAAAATACGTATAAACACATTGTAAATGCTTTATTAACAATATTACTTAACCAACATCCAAATTCTTCAGCACCTGAGTAGTGCAGAGTAAAAATAAAGCATGTACACATCCTTTACAAAAGCCGTGACGTTTGAAGTTCTCAGTGGACCATTGTCTCACGCTGTACAAAGGATCCAATATATGCATGCTGAAAAGGTAGAATTTACAGGACTATGCCAAAAATTATCAATATCCAATTTCTTTTTATATCTGTTCACTATTTGCTGCATCAGTGAAGTAACTATAAGAACAGAGATGACAAGAGCCTTTGAAAAATGTTCATTTGGCTCCTTTTTCTCTTCCTACTTTGTAAAGCAATAATATAGGATGGAAGGATTTCAACATCTCTATACTTCTCCCCTTAGTTGTTTTCTAAAGCCTACAGGAGGTAAATGGGTAGTGTTCTCATCAATCTCAATAGAAAAAGAAAATTCAAATTAGATAACATGATCAGAAGAAAAGCAACTCAACTTTTGGGAAAGAGGATAAATGAAAATCTTACGGAGGTCAAATACAGGTAAATACAAGCAAAAAGGTATGAAAGAAAAATGAGGACATATTATATAAGGATGGATGATTACTGGTCAAAGGACAAAATTCATAACAGGTGAACTGAGTACAGTATATCAAGAATTTTACAGGGTTTATAATATGAGAAATGTGGGTATCAGTTCACTGGTTCACTGGAAAGTACAGCTGTGAAATACAGAGTAGGTGTGGAGAAGAGGAACATTTTACAAAGGAAAAGGTGAGATAAGAAATAGTACAAGTGAAAAATGATAAGGATGGGGGGGGTGAGGATTGGACAGCAAGTGACATATTTTGGAGCTGTGGTAAAACATTGAATGGACACAGACAGTGTGTAAGGTGGCACAGAAATTTCATGTATCACATATGAACACAAACAATCATTTTTCTGTTGTATAAAGGTAAAAAAAAAGTAAAAGTGAACCCATTCATCCTAGGGTAATGTCTGCTAAGCATAGTCAGT
This sequence comes from Panulirus ornatus, assembly GCF_036320965.1. NCBI lineage: Eukaryota > Metazoa > Arthropoda > Malacostraca > Decapoda > Palinuridae > Panulirus > Panulirus ornatus. The sequence goes on along the minus strand of NC_092231.1, from coordinate 17,896,879 downwards.
ATGTATGGAACATCACTGTGAAAATAAGAACTACTGATATCCTTAAGTGGGAGAAAAAGAGATTTTGAGATACAGATGCACATCCCAAATATATGATATATACCAAATTTCCTAAATCTACGGAGGACATACAATATACTTAAATTTTGAAAATAGAAAACATTCTTTCTGAAGCAGCATCCATGAGCATAATATATACATCCAAGTCTCACTTTATACAAGATCACCATAGGCAATATCACTATTATGCAAGGAACTTCTACCAGTCCCTCTATTCATACGGTCAAAATTTGTTCCTATGCAGATGTGTGCAGTAGAAAGTGCACCAAATCTTCAGTGAGGGTTGGCAGGTGGAGTAAGCATGGGTCAAGGATGGAGCGCAACACATTCCTGCCAGCCGGTCAGTCTCACAGTTACCACTGTTGTGAGCAGATCAGTGCTCTCTGTCCAATTTGGGTATACCTGCTAATGTGAACTTCCTGCAACCAGCTGTATTTGTGTTTGTTGATATCCAGCAACATCTATTACCCGTGAACCAACAGTTAAATGAAAGAAAACCTCTCTGGCCTTAGAAATGAAGCTATAAATCTTATGAGACTCTGATGCTAATGAGGGAGTGTCAGTGCAGTAGTTAGTGTGCCAAAACTTCTGTGAGGTTTGGCAGGTGGAGTACACGCGGGTCCTGGGTGGAGTGCGCTAGTTTTTCACTAGTGAGTCGGTCTCACAGTTACTACTTATGCAATTTGGGTATAACATTTAATATGATTTTCCTGCTACCCACTGTGTTTCTGCTTGTTGATATGACATCCAAACATCCAGCAACAACTTCCCCTACTCCAGAACCACCATTTAAACAGAAAAAAGCCCTTCTGACCTTAGAAATGGAGCTAGAATCTTTCAGTGTAATGTGCTCCAGGTGATCCTTGAGCGTAGCACAGATGAGCAGAAGGTGGTATCTGGTAAGGTCAGCTGCTGGAAGTGGTGGGTTAGAAGACTGGTGGGTTGGTTTCATAAGCTGAGGATGTTTAAAGAAGTGAGTGTTGAGACCAGTGGGATAGTGGGCACTGAAATCACAGAGACAGATTTTGGGTGTGCTGGTCAGATTTTGTAACTGAGGAATACCCAGTATGTCTGGAGGCATGTGTGGGGGAGAAGATTTGTTTTTCGGATAGGCAGGTGGTTTGAGGAAAGTTTGAGTAATGTGCTCCAGGTGATCCTTGAACGTAGTGCAGGTAAGCTGAAGGTGACGCCTGGCAAAGTCAGCTGCTGAAGGTGATAGTTTGGGAGTCTAGCTGATTGGATGTATAAGTTGAGAATGTTTAAAGGTTGTTGAGACAAGTGGGATGGTAGGCACTGAAATAACAGAAATAGGTGTTGGGTATGCTAGTAAGATTTTGCAATTGAAAAGTACCCAGTATATCTGGAGGGGCATATGAGGAGGAAAAGGTATGTAGGTGTTGATTATGTAGCAGTTCACAGTGCTCCTAAACGTTGCATTTCTAGGATATGGTCATTGTCTATGAGCTGTTTTGTAGTGTCAGTGGTGTTGGAGAAAGGTGTGTTTTGGTAGAAAAGTGTCCTTGTTATCTGTCATGTCTTATGGTAGTGTAGTTGTAGAAAGATATGAGGGTGGGTGAATCTGGGTGGTAGTGTAGTATCTTAAACATGGGCCACATGGATGCTGGTTCTTAATGTTGATTAAGTATTTCTGTGTGAGTGTATGACAGTACAATTAAAAGGGATAGTGTGAGTGGAAGACCACCTGTGACATGGAAAAATTGAGTGGAGAAATACTGGAGGGAGAGAAACGGAGGAAGAATGCATGGAATGGTGCATGCAAGGGAGGCATGCAAGGACAGGGATAAGTTGACTCTTTTGCAGTGGCCATCCCTTGACAGGAGTTCCTGGAGGGAACAGGCATCAGAGATATAGACAGATAGATAGCATACATGCACTTCTCATACAGCATCAGCAATGGCACACTATCGCATTGCCAGCCAAATGATGATCATTTTATTCTAAATTTGAGCCTGCATAAATCAAAAAATGGTGGAAACAGACCATGAGTGTTATTCTAAATATGGTGTAAATTAGATACACATAAATTGAGAGGTACCTGTATTCACTCACACCCATTCTCTAGACATCATGTGCAATGTACCAAACCAAAACCCCATATCCATAAGCAGGCATCACAGACCTTTCTATGCGTTCCCTTACTGCTTCACATGCTTTGGTTCAGTCCAATGACAGCATATCACCCCCTGTATACCAAACAGCTCAAATTCACTCTATCCTATGCATGCTATACACCCTCCTGCATGTTCAGGCCTCAAGCAATTGAAGCCTTTTCCACTCCATCCTTCCATCTTTACTTTGGTCTCCTCCTCCTCTTAGTTCCCTCCACTTCTGACACATTTATTCTCCTTGCTAGCCTCTTTCATTCTCTCCATATGTCCAAACCATTTTAGCACATACTCTCCAGCTCTCTCAACCATATTCTTCTTATTATTGTATCTCTCCCTTACTTTATTATTTCTACTTGATAAACCCTCCTTATGCTATGTATCGTCCTTGAACATTTCATTTCCAAGACATTCACCCTCTTCAATACATTCTCATCCACAGCCCATACCTTGCATCCATACAACACTGTTGGTTCTACTACACATTCAAACATTCCCACCTTCGCTCTCCCATATGATAAACTCTCTTTCTACACATTCCTTAGTAATCCCAAGACTTTTACCCCTCACCCATCCAATGACACTTCAACTCCCATAGTTCCATTTGCTGCCATGAGCACTCCCAGGTAACTAAAATAGGTAACACTCTCCAAGTTTTCTCCATTCACACTCACACTCAAACTGACCTGTCTCTCTCCATCACTAAACCTAATAATTTGAATTTATTCACAATTACTCTCAACTGTTTCTTTTCATACACTCTCCCAAACTTATAAGTTAATTTCTGCAGTTTCTCACTCTTATCTGCCACCAGCATTGAGGCATCAGCAAGCAATTACTGATTCACCTCCAAAGCATCCCTACCCTTGCCAGTCTACAAACGTAACACTCTCCCTCAAACTCTCACATTTACTTCCTATACCATTCCCATCCATGAACAGCCATGATGATATCAAACTCCAGTGATGTTGACCCACATATCCTCCTCTCAATCTATTCACACACGCACACCTTACTTTCTTGATAAAAACTCCACATTCCTTCTAATAGTTTTCTTCCTACATCATATACTCATAGCACCTTCCACAAAGCATCTCTATGAACCTTATCATACGCATTCAGATCCATAACTATCATATACAAAGCCCTCTGTTTCTCTATGAATTTTTCACACACATTCTTCAAAGCATACTCATGATCCAAACATCCTCTATCACTACTCAAACCACATTGTTACTCTCCAGTCTGATGCTGTGTGCACATCAAAAACCTCTAAATCACCACTCCCCCATACAAATTGACAGGCACATTTAACATGTACCTCTGTTTCTTGAATATTTATCTTTATTACCCTTTCTTTATGCAGTGGCACTATATTGACATTCCACGAATCCTCATACAACTTACCATGATAGATAAATACATACAGTGAAAATCCTAACTAACTAATCAATAACAGAGTCCCCCCTCTCATAAGAAATTCAACCATTAAAAGTTTGTAGGATTACCTATTATGGGTAAGGCATTGTGCCAACTGGCTGTGGATAATGGGCTGTGGTTTGGTGTTTTATATATGACAGCTACAGAATGAATGTGAGAATACGAGGCCAATCCGTTGTTTGCTCCTGGCACTTCCTCACTATTGTGAAAAAAGACTAAAAATATAAAAAAAAAAATCAAACTCTGTTGTGTCTTACTCTTAACATATGAATATCTTTTCTTGCTACCCTACTCATATTCATCCATAACTTTATCTAATTAGGTAAATTCATAAGCTGCTGACAAACTCTAAAGATTTTTACACTGTCAGAGATTTGCTTTGTTTCTATAAAGTTACAGTATGGGAAATGAGTCTCTGTATGACACCCTGTTTAAAATGCATGATATAACTTAATTGACACTAGTAGGAAACCCAATTATGCCCTTGGTTAAAGAACAAACAAAGTTCTTCAGCACATTCTAAGGTATGGAAACAGAATGAGCAGTATTGTACATTTTCAAAGGTGTCTTGGGGTCACTATAATCACATGATCCTACTTTAACAGTATTTGCAACTCTTCCTTTTGAGGATGACATAAAAATGCTTTGTTTTACTTTATAAGCTTACTGAAACTTACAACTGATCTGAAATAAATATGATCTCAATCTACAACCAGCTCAGTCGAAAACAAGAAAAATATCCAAAAATATCCTAGAAAATCTGAGGCACATTGAAAAAAATCTATCAGGTGCAAGAGGTGAAAGAGAGGGCAAATGAGACTTGGGGTGAGAGAGTATCATTAAATTTTAGGGAGAATAAAAAGATGTTCTGGAAGGAGGTAAATAAAGTGCGTAAGACAAGGGAGCAAATGGGAACTTCAGTGAAGGGCGCTAATGGGGAGGTGATAACAAGTAGTGGTGATGTGAGAAGGAGAGGGAGTGAGTATTTTGAAGGTTTGTTGAATGTGTTTGATGATAGAGTGGCAGATATAGGGTGTCTTGGTCGAGGTGGTGTGCAGAGTGAGAGGGTTGGGGAAAATGATTTGGTAAACAGAGAAGAGGTAGTAAAAGCTTTGTGGAAGATGAAAGCCGGCAAGGCAGCAGGTTTGGATGGTATTGCAGTGGAATTTATTAAAAAAGGGGGTGACTGTATTACTGACTGGTTGGTAAGGTTATTTAATGTATGTATGACTCATGGTGAGGTGCCTGAGGATTGGCAGAATGCGTGCATAGTGTCATTGTACAAAGGTAAAGGGGATAAGAGTGAGTGCTCAAATTACAGAGGTATAAGTTTGTTGAGTATTCCTGGTAAATTATATGGGAGAGTATTGATTGAGAGGGTGAAGGCATGTACAGAGCATCAGATTGGGGAAGAGCAGTGTGGTTTCAGAAGTGGTAGAGGATGTGTGGATCAGGTGTTTGCTTTGAAGAATGTATGTGAGAAATACTTAGAAAAGCAAATGGATTTGTATGTAGCATTTATGGATCTGGAGAAGGCATATGATAGAGTTGATAGAGATGCTCTGTGGAAGGTATTAAGAATATATGGTGTGGGAGGAAAGTTGTTAGAAGCAGTGAAAAGTTTTTATCGAGGATATAAGGCATGTGTACCTGTAGGAAGAGAGGAAAGTGATTGGTTCTCAGTGAATGTAGGTTTGCGGCAGGGGTGTGTGATGTCTCCATGGTTGTTTAATTTGTTTATGGATGGGGTTGTTAGGGAGGTGAATGCAGGAGTTTCGGAAAGAGGGGCAAGTATGAAGGCTGTTGTGGATGAGAGAGCTTGGGAAGTGAGTCAGTTGTTGTTCGCTGATGATACAGCGCTGGTGGCTGATTCATGTGAGAAACTGCAGAAGCTGGTGACTGAGTTTGGTAAAGTGTGTGAAAGAAGAAAGTTAAGAGTAAATGTGAATAAGAGCAAGGCTATTAGGTACAGTAGGCTTGAGGGTCAAGTCAATTGGGAGGTAAGTTTGAATGGAGAAAAACTGGAGGAAGTAAAGTGTTTTAGATATCTGAGAGTGGATCTGGCAGCGGATGGAACCATGGAAGCGGAAGTGAATCATAGGGTGGGGGAGGGGGTGAAAATCCTGGGAGCCTTGAAGAATGTGTGGAAGTCGAGAACATTATCTCGGAAAGCAAAAATGGCTATGTTTGAAGGAATAGTGGTTCCAACAATGTTGTATGGTTGCGAGGCGTGGGCTATGGATAGAGTTGTGCGCAGGAGGGTGGATGTGCTGGAAATGAGATGTTTGAGGACAATGTGTGGTGTGAGGTGGTTTGATTGAGTAAGTAATGTAAGGGTAAGAGAGATGTGTGGAAATAAAAAGAGCGTGGTTGAGAGAGCAGAAGAGGGTGTTTTGAAATGGTTTGGTCACATGGAGAGAATGAGTGAGGAAAGATTGACCAAGATGATATATGTGTCGGAGGTGGAGGGAACGAGGAGAAGTGGGAGACCAAATTGGAGGTGGAAAGATGGAGTGAAAAAGATTTTGAATGATCGGGGCCTGAACATGCAGGAGGGTGAAAGGCGGGCAAGGAATAGAGTGAACTGGATCGATGTGGTATACTGGGGTTAACGTGCTGTCAGTGGATTGAATCATGGCATGTGAAGCGTCTGGGGTAAACCATGGAAAGTTGTGTGGGGCCTGGATGTGGAAAGGGAGCTGTGGTTTCGGGCATTATTGCATGACAGCTAGTGACTGAGTGTGAACGAATGAGGCCTTTGTTGTCTTTTCCTAGCGCTACCTCGCACACATGAGGGGGGAGGGGGATGGTTTTCCATGTGTGGCGAGGTGGTGATGGGAATGAATAAAGGCAGACAGTGTGAATTGTGTGCATGGGTATATATGTATGTGTCTGTGTGTGTATATATATGTGTACATTGAGATGTATAGGTATGTATATTTGCGTGTGTGGACGTGTGTGTAGATACATGTGTATGGGGGTGGGTTGGGCCATTTCTTTCATCTGTTTCCTTGCGCTACCTCGCAAACGCGGGAGACAGCGACAAAGCAAAATAAAAAAATAAAAATAAATAAAATAAAAGGACTGTCATAATAAGAAAGACAAAAATAGTTAAAAACATCAAAGTTTTAAGGATGTAACCCGCTTAATGTCACTACTCTAGACATCTAATGTGCCCTCAGTGCAGCAATTTTCAACAAATTCAGGAAAAAACTATCTTTTGTCTTGCTATTCAAAAGAGCTTTTTCTTTTGAATATTTTTTTTTGCATTATACAGGACAGCTAGACAGTGGATGTGATTGAAAGATGCCATTTCTTTTCTGCTCCTAGGGCTACCTCAGTAACAAGAGAATTTTTTTTTTTTTTTTTATACTTTGTCGCTGTCTCCCGCGTTTGCGAGGTAGCGCAAGGAAACAGACGAAAGAAATGGCCCAACCCCCCCCCCCATACACATGTACATACACACGTCCACACACGCAAATATACATACCTACACAGCTTTCCATGGTTTACCCCAGACGCTTCACATGCCTTGATTCACTCCACTGACAGCACGTCAACCCCTGTATACCACATCGCTCCAATTCACTCTATTCCTTGCCCTCCTTACACCCTCCTGCATGTTCAGGCCCCGATCACACAAAATCTTTTTCACTCCATCTTTCCACCTCCAATTTGGTCTCCCTCTTCTCCTCGTTCCCTCCACCTCCGACACATATATCCTCTTGGTCAATCTTTCCTCACTCATTCTCTCCATGTGCCCAAACCATTTCAAAACACCCTCTTCTGCTCTCTCAACCACGCCCTTTTTATTTCCACACATCTCTCTTACCCTTACGTTACTTACTCGATCAAACCACCTCACACCACACATTGTCCTCAAACATCTCATTTCCAGCACATCCATCCTCCTGCGCACAACTCTATCCATAGCCCACGCCTCGCAACCATACAACATTGTTGGAACCACTATTCCTTCAAACATACCCATTTTTGCTTTCCGAGATAATGTTCTCGACTTCCACACATTTTTCAAGGCTCCCAAAATTTTCGCCCCCTCCCCCACCCTATGATCCACTTCCGCTTCCATGGTTCCATCCGCTGACAGATCCACTCCCAGATATCTAAAACACTTCACTTCCTCCAGTTTTTCTCCATTCAAACTCACCTCCCAATTGACTTGACCCTCAACCCTACTGTACCTAATAACCTTGCTCTTATTCACATTTACTCTTAACTTTCTTCTTCCACACACTTTACCAAACTCAGTCACCAGCTTCTGCAGTTTCTCACATGAATCAGCCACCAGCGCTGTATCATCAGCGAACAACAACTGACTCACTTCCCAAGCTCTCTCATCCCCAACAGACTTCATACTTGCCCCTCTTTCCAGGACTCTTGCATTTACCTCCCTAACAACCCCATCCATAAACAAATTAAACAACCATGGAGACATCACACACCCCTGCCGCAAACCTACATTCACTGAGAACCAATCACTTTCCTCTCTTCCTACACGTACACATGCCTTACATCCTCGATAAAAACTTTTCACTGCTTCTAACAACTTGCCTCCCACACCATATATTCTTAATACCTTCCACAGAGCATCTCTATCAACTCTATCATATGCTTTCTCCAGATCCATAAATGCTACATACAAATCCATTTGCTTTTCTAAGTATTTCTCACATACATTCTTCAAAGCAAACACCTGATCCACACATCCTCTACCACTTCTGAAACCGCACTGCTCTTCCCCAATCTGATGCTCTGTACATGCCTTCACCCTCTCAATCAATACCCTCCCATATAATTTACCAGGAATACTCAACAAACTTATACCTCTGTAATTTGAGCACTCACTCTTATCCCCTTTGCCTTTGTACAATGGCACTATGCATGCATTCCGCCAATCCTCAGGCACCTCACCATGAGTCATACATACATTAAATAACCTTACCAACCAGTCAACAATACAGTCACCCCCTTTTTTAATAAATTCCACTGCAATACCATCCAAACCTGCTGCCTTGCCGGCTTTCATCTTCCGCAAAGCTTTTACTACCTCTTCTCTGTTTACCAAATCATTTTCCCTAACCCTCTCACTTTGCACACCACCTCGACCAAAACACCCTATATCTGCCACTCTGTCATCAGACACATTCAACAAACCTTCAAAATACTCATTCCATCTCCTTCTCACATCACCACTACTTGTTTTCACCTCCCCATTTACGCCCTTCACTGAAGTTCCCATTTGCTCCCTTGTCTTACGCACCCTATTTACCTCCTTCCAGAAATGACAAACATATAAGAAATAATAGAAAGAAAGTGACAAGTTACTTGCATAATTAGATCAACAAATCAGTAAATGGCTAGGCTGCAACACTGCCAAGCATTCAACGTGTCCCTCCTAACAGTGTTATATATACACTTCTCACTATGTAATCATGTTATAATCATGTGCATATGTTCCATTATATAAAATGATATATATTATCTACAAAAATCTATATATAATATCAATATACATTTTCTTTGCTGCCTGGGCAGCACAAAAAGATGCTCTTTCCCCACAGCATTTTGAAGGTTGGTAACCAAAAGCAAAAATATGCAGGAAGGATATGGAAATATCATTGTCTGTGTTGCCCATGGTCGCTGTTTATGTGCCCAGGAATACTGAATGCCCCATATCCTTCACAGCAGACTTACAGTTAAATACCAGAGACATCCAGTGCTGTATATGGCATGTCAGCAGTCAGTGGGTTTAAAGAGGATAAAGAAGCCAAAGGGTAAACAAGGTTTAAAGTTGGCTGTTCACTCTGCTGACATTGGCTGAGACCTACAAACATCTACATCACACAGTAAGCCCTAAAGCTCAGAAGCCCCACAGTGCAGAGAAGAGGTATCATTAAGAAAAATATCAAGAAAAAATAAGTGCATAAATAAAATAAAAGTAAATATAGGTAGTGGCAATGAGAGCAGCAATTACTGTACACAAAACATTTAAACCAAGAATGGAAGACTTCACTATGCCATACAATCTTTAAAAATATTACAAAGATGATAAAATTAGTGCAACCCCATTTTTTCATTGTTTTTGAAATTTTGGTCTCCCAAGTTGATTTGAAACTCTTAAAGGAAAGAATAACATAATGCACTGAGAGACTGACAAATGCACGTTAATAAATGTAAATTGCTTCGTGAAATTATGCATCTTTACATTAATATTATGCTGGACTGTTCCTATTAAAACCTGCTGTATATCATATACACTGTCTAGATTAAATCCTCTATAGTATATAGTCTGTTACATGATCACAGCACTGGAGTTCACCAGTTATGGAAGCTCTTTTGCCATGGCCACTCCTTTGAGGGAGTTCCTACAGGGTACAGGCATCAGAGATATAGACAGACAGATAAATAGATCACTTCTTATCATGCAAACACTCAAATCAGATTATTTCTTCTTTCTTACATACCTTGCCCAAGGTCATGTATCAAACTCCGTACATAAAATCCTGGACCAGACACAATAGTCATTGTGAAATTAGGTGGTTCAAAATCTAGAAGCTTCAGCTCATAGCAGTGTACCACTCGAGGTCCAATATCAAAGTCAACTCCATCTCTGAAGAAAAAAATTCTAGGTCATTAATCCTTTCTATCAAATGAAAAGATACAATAAATCTTATCACAGAAAGCAAAAGTACCTCTGAATTATAGCCTCTGAACTGGTAATCATATATACAAAGCATGATTTTCAGCTGAACCCCTCACCTGTTCTCCATCATGTAGCTTTCAAAGCAAAGCCATATCATTCAATTGGTAAGGTAGGCAAACATAACTAATGCATAATGCCACTGTCACATCAGATGCACACAAAAAAATCGATTATCCTGAAGAACTGCATGAAAATTTCTACGAAAAACAATGCCATAATCACTCGCTACATCATTACCTCCCTGCCCATTTCATCACATCAGCACAATTGCAACACACAGCTTTTCCACCACTTGGTCTCAAGCCTTAATAGTCATGGGAAGAAAACCTACCTTTACAGGAAAGAGGTGGGCTGGGCAATGGATGAGGGCAACTGAGGAGTCTGACTCAAGCTCATGGCTGACATATCAAGCCAACTCCTAAACTATCCTTTTTTTTTTTTTTTAATGTTGAAGGCTCCAGTCATGGACAAAACTCCAAATCAAGGCAGGGCCTTAAATGAAATATAGAGAAAATTATGAAGTAGAAAATGAAAAGACAAGGGGAAAATATTTACGAATTTTGGAGGAAGTCTCTTTTCTAAGCTCATTCACTCTCACTACTCACCCTTCACCTTAAGAGTTTCCTATTTTGAAATAACAAATCTTTACCCTCTCCTCCAGAAGACTGTAATCAGACAACCCCACAAACTGCCCCTCTCAACATATTTACATCCAAATGTCACTCTTTTATACACCTGTCACTTAACATGTAATCTAATAATGCCTGCTGACCATCTCTCCTTCTTACATATGAATACTTTTGTATATCCCTCTTTTTAAACCAGGCATTCCCAGGCACCATTTCTTTTTCTGCACATATCTCCATAAGCTGTTCAACATTTCCATTCATAACAATGAGTACCCCATATGCCCCAATTATACCCACAACTGCTAAATTTCTTAGCTTTGCATTTAAATCATCCATCACTAATACCCACTCTTTTACATTAAAACTTCTGACACACTTACACAGCTGCTTCCAAAGCACTTGCCTCTCATGATCTTTCTTCTCATGGCCAGGTTCATAATCACTTCCAATCACCTATCTCTCACCACCCATTTTTAATTTTACCCACATCTGTCTAAAATTTACTTCCTTACACTCTATCACACACTCTCACACTCCTGCTTCAGGAGTAATGCTACACCTTCCTTAGCTTGTCCTCTCATCAACCCCTGACTTTACTCCTACAACATTTCTAAACCATTCTCTCCCTCTACACTTGAGCTATATTTCACTTAGACTCAGAACATCCAGGTTTCTTTCCTCAAACATACTACCTATCTCTCCTCATCTTGGTTACATTCACATACATTTACACACTCCAGCCTCAGCCTTTGAGGAGGATAAGCACTCCATTCCTTGTTCCTTCTGTTCCCTCTTTTAAAAATTTAAACACATGAAGGGGGACTTCCAGGCCACCCGCCCCCATTCACCCTGTACGACATACAGGGAATATGGAGGTAGAATTCTTTCTCCCTTTTCCCTATCTCCATCTTCGTATTATACATATCCATTACAAGGTAAATAGAACATAATCAGTACATACATCAGGTTTTTTTTTTTTTTTTTTTTTTTTTATACTTTGTCGCTGTCTCCCGCGTCTGCGAGGTAGCGCAAGGAAACAGACGAAAGAAATGGCCCAACCCCCCCCCCCCCATACACATGTACATACACATGTCCACACACGTGTATACATACCTACACAGCTTTCCATGGTCCACCCCAGACGCCTCACATGCCCTGATTCACTCCACTGACAGCACGTCAACCCCTGTATACCACATCGCTCCAATTCACTCTATTCCTTGCCCTCCTTACACCCTCCTGCATGTTCAGGCCCCGATCACACAAAATCTTTTTCACTCCATCTTTCCACCTCCAATTTGGTCTCCCTCTTCTCCTCGTTCCCTCCACCTCCGACACATATATCCTCTTGGTCAATCTTTCCTCACTCATTCTCTCCATGTGCCCAAACCATTTCAAAACGCCCTCTTCTGCTCTCTCAACCACGCTCTTTTTATTTCCACACATCTCTCTTACCCTTACGTTACTTACTCGATCAAACCACCTCACACCACACATTGTCCTCAAACATCTCATTTCCAGCACATCCATCCTCCTGCGCACAACTCTATCCATAGCCCACGCCTCGCAACCATACAACATTGTTGGAACCACTATTCCTTCAAACATACCCATTTTTGCTTTCCGAGATAATGTTCTCGACTTCCACACATTTTTCAAGGCTCCCAAAATTTTCGCCCCCTCCCCCACCCTATGATCCACTTCCGCTTCCATGGTTCCATCCGCTGACAGATCCACTCCCAGATATCTAAAACACTTCACTTCCTCCAGTTTTTCTCCATTCAAACTTACCTCCCAATTGACTTGACCCTCAACCCTACTGTACCTAATAACCTTGCTCTTATTCACATTTACTCTTAACTTTCTTCTTCCACACACTTTACCAAACTCAGTCACCAGCTTCTGCAGTTTCTCACATGAATCAGCCACCAGCGCTGTATCATCAGCGAACAACAACTGACTCACTTCCCAGGCTCTCTCATCCCCAACAGACTTCATACTTGCCCCTCTTTCCAGGACTCTTGCATTCACCTCCCTAACAACCCCATCCATAAACAGATTAAACAACCATGGAGACATCACACACCCCTGCCGCAAACCTACATTCACTGAGAACCAATCACTTTCCTCTCTTCCTACACGTACACATGCCTTACATCCTCGATAAAAACTTTTCACTGCTTCTAACAACTTGCCTCCCACACCATATATTCTTAATACCTTCCACAGAGCATCTCTATCAACTCTATCATATGCCTTCTCCAGATCCATAAATGCTACATACAAATCCATTTGCTTTTCTAAGTATTTCTCACATACATTCTTCAAAGCAAACACCTGATCCACACATCCTCTACCACTTCTGAAACCGCACTGCTCTTCCCCAATCTGATGCTCTGTACATGCCTTCACCCTCTCAATCAATACCCTCCCATATAATTTACCAGGAATACTCAACAAACTTATACCTCTGTAATTTGAGCACTCACTCTTATCCCCTTTGCCTTTGTACAATGGCACTATGCACGCATTCCGCCAATCCTCAGGCACCTCACCATGAGTCATACATACATTAAATAACCTTACCAACCAGTCAACAATACAGTCACCCCCTTTTTTAATAAATTCCACTGCAATACCATCCAAACCTGCTGCCTTGCCGGCTTTCATCTTCCGCAAAGCTTTTACTACCTCTTCTCTGTTTACCAAATCATTTTCCCTAACCCTCTCACTTTGCACACCACCTCGACCAAAACACCCTATATCTGCCACTCTGTCATCAGACACATTCAACAAACCTTCAAAATACTCATTCCATCTCCTTCTCACATCACCACTACTTGTTATCACCTCCCCATTTACGCCCTTCACTGAAGTTCCCATTTGCTCCCTTGTCTTACGCACCCTATTTACCTCCTTCCAGAACATCTTTTTATTCTCCCTAAAATTTACTGATAGTCTCTCACCCCAACTCTCATTTGCCCTTTTTTTCACCTCTTGCACCTTTCTCTTGACCTCCTGTCTCTTTCTTTTATACTTCTCCCACTCAATTGCATTTTTTCCCTGCAAAAATCGTCCAAATGCCTCTCTCTTCTCTTTCACTAATACTCTTACTTCTTCATCCCACCACTCACTACCCTTTCTAAACAGCCCACCTCCCACTCTTCTCATGCCACAAGCATCTTTTGCGCAATCCATCACTGATTCCCTAAATACATCCCATTCCTCCCCCACTCCCCTTACTTCCATTGTTCTCACCTTTTTCCATTCTGTACACAGTCTCTCCTGGTACTTCCCCACACAGGTCTCCTTCCCAAGCTCACTTATTCTCACCACCTTCTTCACCCCAACATTCACTCCTCTTTTCTGAAAACCCATACTAATCTTCACCTTAGCCTCCACAAGATAATGATCAGACAACCCTCCAGTTGCACCTCTCAGCACATTAACATCCAAAAGTCTCTCTTTCGCACGCCTGTCAATTAACACGTAATCCAATAACGCTCTCTGGCCATCTCTCCTACTTACATAAGTATACTTATGTATATCTCGCTTTTTAAACCAGGTATTCCCAATCATCAGTCCTTTTTCAGCACATAAATCTACAAGCTCTTCACCATTTCCATTTACAACACTGAACACCCCATGCATACCAATTATTCCCTCAACTGCCACATTACTCACCTTTGCATTCAAATCACCCATCACTATAACCCGGTCTCGTGCATCAAAACCGCTAACACACTCATTCAGCTGCTCCCAAAACACTTGCCTCTCATGATCTTTCTTCTCATGCCCAGGTGCATATGCACCAATAATCACCCACCTCTCTCCATCAACTTTCAATTTTACCCATATTAATCGAGAATTTACTTTCTTACATTCTATCACATACTCCCACAACTCCTGTTTAAGGAGTATTGCTACTCCTTCCCTTGCTCTTGTCCTCTCACTAACCCCTGACTTCACTCCCCAGACATTTCCAAACCACTCTTCCCCTTTACCCTTGAGCTTCGTTTCACTCAGAGCCAAAACATCCAGGTTCCTTTCCTCAAACATACTACCTATCTCTCCTTTTTTCACATCTTGGTTACATCCACACACATTTAGGCACCCCACTCTGAGCCTTCGAGGAGGATGATCACTCCCCGCGTGACTCCTTCTTCTGTTTCCCATTTTAGAAAGTTAATACAAGGAGGGGAGGATTTCCGGCCCCCCGCTCCCGTCCCCTCTAGTCGCTTTCTACGACACGCGAGGAATACGTGGGAAGTATTCTTTCACCCCTATCCCCAGGGATAGGGGTGAAAGGGTGGGGAAGAATATTTCGTAAATGCTGGACAGGAAGAGCAGCTTGGCAAATCAACTTAGGCCATAACATGTAGCTTGGAATGCATTGCAAAAGGGACTGCTTTAGAAACAGGGCTGGTACACCATGCATATTACACACATACATACTATCTTCATAATTTCATGTACTTACTCACATGACAATTTACATGAACAAGCGAACCAGTACTGTAATTTTCCTATCACATTAGCATCAATACTAAATAATAGATTAACTGTTTCCTTATTCTAAAATAACGTTTTTGTAAAGCAGTCTTTAATATAGGAAAAAAGAGAGTGGGAGCCTGTGTAATACACAACTGTTAAGATGATGTATATGACTTGGTGAGGCAGGTAACTTTCTTTTACAGCAATGGCAAAAGAATAGTAATGACATTTATGGATAGGTTCAGGAATCAAATATCAGCATGGAATTCAGATAATGGCAATAACCATTACATTGTCAACTGAAAATATTAGCAGTAAACTTTACATCATCAAACACAGCATTTGCAGGGTTGAAATTATGAGAAAAACTAAGAGAATTTTAGAATAAAAGGGACTTAGGGGTTGACATGGCATCCAGCCAGTCACTAGATCCAGCCAATCACTAGAAAATCATAATAGGAGAACTGTTAAGGTGGTAAATGAATTCCTACTTGATGTCAAAATTACCTTTAAGTTGATGAAAACAAGGAAAAGTTCTGAAAAATATTCACAACAAAATGTACACAGTCTGAGTCAAGTTACCAGTTACTCTAATTTTCACCAGTTTGGCAACTCTATATTTGAATATCCTAGAAAAAGTCATATGGTAACCAACAAAAACTAAAGGAGAAGAATTACAAAGAAAGGACAGAAGCTATGAATTTGCTCATTTTGGAAGGGAGAAAGAAAAAAGAGACATGATTATGACTCAAATTTCTAAGTCAGAGGGACACTGCACATACTGACCTTTATAAAAATATTCATACACAACACTAAATGGCACAATAAGAAACTAAGCAAGATAACAAGTCTAAAAAGTTTTTGAAGAAATACTACCAAAGCAAGATACTGGTACAAAACACAAGACAAGGGAAATGAACAGACTGACCAACTGCAAGAGGGATAAAAATTGCAAAATGTTACTTGACATCAAAGATAGAGTAAGAGAGATGGAGTCCCATAAAGTACTCCCTCCCCATAATGCACAAATGGGTAATTATAAAGACACAATAAAAAACTGAATTTATCATTTGATATAAAACTGCAGAAGCTGGTGACTGAGTTTGGTAAAGTGTGTGAAAGAAGAAAGTTAAGAGTAAATGTGAATAAGAGCAAGGTTATTAGGTACAGTAGGGTTGAGGGTCAAGTCAATTGGGAGGTGAGTTTGAATGGAGAAAAACTGGAGGAAGTGAAGTGTTTTAGATATCTGGGAGTGGATCTGGCAGCGGATGGAAACATGGAAGCGGAAGTGGATCATAGGGTGGGGGAGGGGGCGAAAATTCTGGGAGCCTTGAAGAATGTGTGGAAGTCGAGAACATTATCTCGGAAAGCAAAAATGGGTATGTTTGAAGGAATAGTGGTTCCAACAATGTTGTATGGTTGCGAGGCGTGGACTATGGATAGAGTTGTGCGTAGGAGGATGGATGTGCTGGAAATGAGATGTTTGAGGACAATGTGTGGTGTGAGGTGGTTTGATCAAGTAAGTAACGTAAGGGTAAGAGAGATGTGTGGAAATAAAAAAAGAGCGTGGTTGAGAGAGCAGAAGAGGGCATTTTGAAATGGTTTGGTCACATGGAGAGAATGAGTGAGGAAAGATTGACCAAGAGGATATATGTGTCAGAGGTGGAGGGAACGAGGAGAAGAGGGAGACCAAATTGGAGGTGGAAAGATGGAGTGAAAAAGATTTTGTGTGATCGGGGCCTGAACATGCAGGAGGGTGAAAGGAGGGCAAGGAATAGAGTGAATTGGAGCGATGTGGTATACCGGGGTTGACGTGCTGTCAGTGGATTGAATCAAGGCATGTGAAGCGTCTGGGGTAAACCATGGAAAGCTATGTAGGTATGTATATTTGCGTGTGTGGACGTATGTATATACATGTGTATGGGGGTGGGTTGGGCCATTTCTTTCGTCTGTTTCCTTGCGCTACCTCGCAAACGCGGGAGACAGCGTCAAAAAAAAAAAAAAAAAAAAAAAATATGTTGCTTATGAGACCTGAGATATTATGAAGTACAACAGAACCATAAATACCGAGCTAAATCTGAGTATCTTCTCCCTTTCCTCTTGAGTGCTGAGAAGATGGGTGGGGTCTGTTTAATTCTTCCTTGAAACTGATGTAAACTCTCCTGCAGGATATCTTTGGTTACATGGCCTATGGTAAAAAAAAAAAAAAAATGTAATTTCATGCTTATGAAAAGCATGATTTTAAGCTAGAATCCTTGCTTGCTCTTCACCCATGTAATTTTCCTTTAAAGACATGTGGAAGATTTTTTTCATATGATATGGGCAGACAACAAAATATGCCACTGTCATGCTTAATTCAAACAAAAAAGTGGCTACTGTATTATGGGTCCTTATGGTAGTGAAAAGAGGTGCTGAATAACACTACTGTAAGCAATGAATAAATTAAACAACCATGCAAAATCTCAACAAATTCCCCCACTTCAGCCATCTATGTCATCTGTCTTGCACCCTCAAAGTCATCATAAGGTAGCCTTCTTCATGAGAAGGTGGGCTGAGCATATGCAGAGTGAAGAATAAGTGGAGATTCTAGCTCAAAAATATGCTTTAACAGGTTCAAAGCTTTTAGAGCCATAACCTTCACCTGCCCTTCATATGTGTGTCACTATAATGCAACAGTCGTATGGGGAAAAGGTTTTGCTCAGAGCAAACACCTCCAGTGTCTGCTCTCTAAAAGATGACAATCAAGGACACTTCTTGTTGGCTTATTAACAAGCTGCAAGCTTTCCCAAGGTAACATTTTTGAGATGAGAGAAAATCAGCTTAAATTACAGATTTCTTTTTCATACTTGACTGCCATTTCCCACAAGTCAGGTAGCACCAGGAGCTGACAAAAAAAAAGCTGAATCTGCTCATCAATTCTTTAGCTGTCATGCATAATGCACCAAATCCACAACTTCCTATCCACAACCAGGACCCATAGACCTTTCCATGTTTTACCCAGACACTTCACATGTTCTGGTTCAGTCCACTGAGAGCACATCAAACCCTGTAACTACTTACCCCAATGTAAAATTTACTCTATCTTAAGCACTCCTTTCATCCCCCTGCTTGTTCAGTCCCGATCGCTCAAAATCTTTTTCGGACCATCCTTCCATCTCCAACTTGGGTTCCCCATTCTCCTTGTTCCCTCTACTTCCGACACATATATCTTCTTTGTCAACCTTTCCTCACTCATTTCCTCCATATGTCCAAACCATTTCAGTAGACCCTCTTCAGCTCTCTTCTTTTTATTACCACACCTCTCTCTTACCCTTTCATCATTTACTTGATCAAACCACCTCATGGCACATGTTGTCCTCAAACACTTCATTTCCAATACATCCATCTTCCTCCGCACAACCTTATCTGTAGCTCATGCCTCGCATCCATATAATACTGTTGCAATTACTATACCTTCAAACATAACCATTCTTGCCCTCCCAGATAATAATCTCTCTTTTCAAACATTCTTCAGCACTCCTAGAAACCTCACACCTTCACCTACTTATGGCTCACTTATGCTTCCATGGTTCCATTCACTGCCATGTCCACTCTAAGGTATCTATAATGCTTCATTTCAACTAAGACCTCTCCATTCAACCTCACAACCTAAGAAATCTGACCCTTAACCCTGTTAAACCTAATAACCTTAAAGTCATTCACATTTACCCTCAGCTTCCTCCTTTCACACACTTTCAAACCCAGACACCAACTTTTGCAGTTTTTCAACTTGAATCTGCCACCAGTGCTGTATCATCAGCTAAAAACAACTGGCACTTCCCTGGTCCTCTCATTCCCCATGGACCACATACTCACCCTTCTCTCCAAAACTCGTGTATTTACCTTCCTCACCACCCTATCCTTAAACAAATTAAACAACACCAGTGACAACACACACCCTTGCCAAAGAGCAACTTCTACTTGGAACCAGTCATTCTCCTCTTTTCCTAACTGTACATATGCCTTACACCCTTGATAAAAACTTCTCTACTTCTAGCAGTTTTCCTTCCACATCATATATTCTTGAGACCTTCTGCATGACATCTCTATCAATCCTATCATATGGTCTCTCCATATCCATAAACAATTCATACAAAACCATCCCCATCTGTTTCTCTGAGTAAATGACACATGCATTCTTCAAAGCACACATCTGATCCACACATTCTCTATCACTTCTGAAATCACTGAGCTCCTCCTCAGTCTGATGCTCTTTGCATGTTTTCGCCCTTTCAACTGCCACCCTCCCAAACAACTTGCATGGTACAGTCAACAAACTTATACCTCTGTAGTCTGAACACTAACCTTTAACCCCCCTACTTTTATAAAATGACATTCTGTGAATCCTCAGGCACCTCATCATGATACATACATACAATGGAAATTCTAACTAACCAATCAACAACCTAGTCACAACTTTCATAAATTCAACTGCAATACCATCCACTCCAGCCAATTTCATCTCAAATAATGGATCAATTGTGGATTCATTTGCCTAATTCATGTAACTGCCAACAATTTCTGATTTGATTCATTTGGTTTATCTTAAATAGTTCTTAGAATCTTCATAATACCGATTCCCTGAAACTATGTTATCCTATATGAAGCACTTAAAGACCAAGCAAAAAAACATTTTCTTTTTTTCTTTCACACTTGCCAACCATATCCCACATTAGTGAAGTAGCACCAGGAACAGAAGAAAAGGCCTCATTCACTGATATCCATTCTCTAACTCAAGTATAATCCATGAAAACCACAAACCCTATCAACAAAAGTCAAAGAGCTCTGTCATGATGACTTCCTTTCCCAAAGCCCATATCTTCTCTCAAGTAGATAGCTTCTCCTTTGCAAATACTGATGCATTTGCAGGCTGATTATCCTCTCCAGTAACTTAAAATTAGTGTACAGTTCAGTACAACTTCCTTACTGCTTTATTAAAAATAGATGTGATATGTACACTCATCCACTCTTTGGCACAAAATTCTCCACTAGAAAGTTGCTAAACATCTCATTAGATTGTCAACTGTTCTTACATATCCCCTTAGCATATAACAAAAGACTTAATCAGTCAAAACCCAAGTAATTTTCATCAGTTTCAAAGTCTTCATACTCCTCTTCCCCACCCTGTATTGTACACACACTGCTGAACTTGTCATATATATCAGCATATCACTGAGAGGCTAATATTCCATCATTATTACATCTTATCTACACATATAATGAGTAACATGGACTCTGTTAATGAGGAATACAATACACCACTGTGGAGAAAGTGATCATGTACTGCTTGAGTTTGACAACATGATTAGTGAGGATATAAGGAAAGCATAGAGGAAATCAAAGTCAAAGCGGAAATACAATCATGATCATTTCACAGAGCTGTATGATTAACAGCTGTATGTTTAACAGCCACTGTTTTGGAATGTCCCATGAAATGTACAATGAAGGGGTTTGATCATTTTGGCAGTGAAAAGAGAGAATTTTAGAAAAGAAAGACATGTGGTTTGATATAAAATGTCAAAAAGCAAATAGACAGAAAGAGAATTTTAAAAAAATATGTACGATGGAGAAAATATGTGAAACACAACAGCCGACCTTCATCGGAAAGATGTAAGAGATCAAGGAATGAGTACAGTAAGATAAGCAAACAAGAAAGAACAAAAAATAATGAGGACAAGGCAGGGGAAAATTCAAAACTACCCCATTAGTTCACCAGAAATAAACTCTCAGTAAAAGAGCAGCAAATCATGATGAGGAATTCAGAGGGAAGAGCTGCTGAACATGATGATAAAACATACAAGAAGCTGGATGAAAATTCACTGAGTGTATTTACAGAGGGGGACACTACAGCCACAAAACCAGTGAGATGGGATGTGACAGAGGACTCAAACTATTAAGAGATGATAAGAGCAGACTGTTGAAGGGCCTTGATACATATAAGACATATGGTCCTGATGAGAAGTCTTCATGTGTACTAACGAATGATGCATATAAGACACACAGTCCTGACGAGAAGTAACCATATGTGGTAAAGAAGTGTGCAGAAACACTTGATAGACTACTCGAAACATAATTAATAAAAAATGCTGGAAAAGGGTATAGTGCCGAGTATGTGGAAGTGAGTAAAAACCATGCTTATCTTTATGTGAGACTGGGAAATTGCATTGAATATCAGACCACAATCCAATGAGTTTGGTTTGTGAAGAATTGGGAAAGATCATCAAAAAGCAAATGAATGAACATTTGCACAGGAGGAACTATGGAAGGGAGAAAAAACACTGGTTCAAGGAAAAGAAGTCATACCCAACAATCTCTTAGGCTTTGAAAGTGAACTCTTCTTTAGAGAAAAGAAATAAACTTGCCAGAGGGTCTGGATTAACCCCCCAAAATTTTTGTGGATAATCCTAAAGTCATGATGGAAGTAACAAAAGACAAGAATTGCATTCATTCAGAAAGGAACAAAAACAAACTCCCAGTTTATCTGATACATGGCTAATGACATTCAACGCAAGTAAATTCAAAGTAATGAAGATGGGGCAAGTCTAGCTGTGTGCTCCTGATGCTATCTCACTAAGATGAGAAAAGTAAAGTAAAACAGAAAAAAGTTACAAAGAATTTGTGTGAAAGAGTATTGTGGGTCAACACTACTTAACTCAATCCTAGAACGTCAAAAGAATTGTTAGAGGCAACCTGTCAGCTGGTAGATATCAGAACTGCATAGAAGTAACTAGATAATGGAACGTACAGTAAGTTCATTACAATGTGTAATAGACCTAAACTGAAGTTTACTTCTCAAGCTTGGTCACCTAACTAAAAGATGTGTAAAGGTCTACTAAAGATAGTCCTGAAGATGGTGACAAAGATCGTACCTGAAATAAGACAGAATACAGGGAGAAGTTACAGGTTTATTAAATTTGCCCACCATAGATAAGAGTATGGGGAAACCTGAAGTCTAAACCTGAGCTCTAACTTCAGGTTTCTAAACCAATATGAAAATGATAGTGGATAGTTCTCAAAGAGATGTAAAGACAAAGGGACCAAATAACATGGAAAAACATTAAACAAGAAATTTGTCAGTAAAAAGCAAAGAGGCAGTTCTACTATATCAGAGTTATAAATGATGGAAATGGCTAAATGATCAAAATATGAGTGCACTGTACTTTCCTGTACTGTACAACTAAGTAATTAACAATAGTTCATTGAACCTGTAAATACCATCCCAAAAATTAACAGTATGTATGTCTTGTCAAAGAAATAAAATAGGGACAGATTAGACCTATGATCTGTTTTCCAACATTCTCAGTCTTAGTTTCAATACAGTATTGTCCTAAGCCATTTGAAATCTATAAAATTATGAATATTGAAAAAAAAATCTAATGTACCATTTAAACAAACCATGATGCATGATGCTCAGACATTCAAATCTTGATGCATCACCATCATATAAAGCCAAAGATCACTGCATCATTTTTGTCTGCTCAGCTTGGTGACTGAGTCTTTCCATAATTTTACATACAAAATCCTTCTCTAAAGTCCCATATGTCTGAATGTTACAACTGGTTGTTCCCATAAACTAAACCTCACACAGTCTTCTTTATTTGCACTACAGCATGGTGAGAGACCTGTGTAGGAGAGAACATGACATCATCCTGTCATGGTTCTCCCTGAGCAACAGGGCCTTCTGAATATTTCTGCCAACTAGTTAGAGTTGTGGGTACCATAATACATCTACATGTGCCTTTAGTGAATACAGAACAAATGAATCCTTATTATGCTAACTGAAAAATCAATTACATATAGTATACATTTCAGTACTTAAAACTGAAAAACAAATTGTATGCCACACTTCATCAAGATTGCAGGGGTTTTAAGAAATACAATGAATCACTCAGACTAACCAAATTCTTTCTCCATAATAATCCTCCCAGTCTCATTGTATGTGTCTGTTGCAATTCCAAGTTGGCATCGTGCAAGGTAGCTCTTTTCACCATGCAGAAAACATTTAAGTTTACTGCAGCCGTCACCAACACCAACAGCTGTAAGGAAAGAGTGGTGACCTTAAAGCCTAATATGATAAGCACATAACTCCTAACATAAACAAATAAATATTCAAACATCAAAATATATTTCCTGTCAACTATGTTAAACTTATTACATCTATCAAGGTAAGAAACATTTAGAAATGTTTAAAATGGAGCAATGATGTAGTGACAAACACATATCTAGAAATGTCTAAAATGGAGAAATGATTCAGTGACAAACATACATTTGAATTAAGTTACTTCCTAATCAATTATATTCAAGGCACGAAATAGGTAAAACATCTCCAGTGCAAATTCCTTTGGACTAAGCAGTGTTCAGATTTTGAATTTTTTCAGAGTAGAGTGTATATCTTGATCTTTCAAGTAGGGTTTTCCACTTCTTAAATAGTGTCTGCATGTGTATAATGCAAATTAAGGTATTTTGGAGATTACAAAAATGAAGTGCTAAAAACTGAATTTTCTTGGTTGTCGTTATAAGGGGCAGACCTAGAAAAACACAACAGCAAAAATCAAGAAAAGCATGGAGCATACTGCTTCCAACAAACCTTCTTTGTCCATACTTTAAGCTGTAAATATGAAATAAAATGATCAAATTCCACAGTCATCCATAATCATATAAATCATAACAGCAAAAAAAAAAAAAGCCTCCCCTAAAAGGATAATGTTTTTCTTAACATCTTGATTTGCCTGTCATCCTTTAAGAGTTTGACTTCTAGCTTACAATGGAGGGTTTACAATAAAACAATCTGACCTAGGCAAGACTAACACTGTTTTCTTTAGAGAAAGTCTTATCTTAATAATGTACTAACAATATTCTTGCAAAACTAGTTTCTAAAAATCCCTTAATAATGAATTAACCTTATGTAAAATCTTATACAAGTGGGGTTGAGTCTTTGTTCTCTACCACTAACCAAGACCTTTTGATGTCATAAAAAATGCCCAACATGATGAGCATTAGACATCACAGAACCAAATGCAAACTTCTCTCTAGCCCTACATTTTTTTCCTGAAAGAGGTTTTGGCAAAATCACCTATTCTTCAGCTTTAAAAGAAGCTTCTTCTGCTTTGTATGATCATAGGTCAGCTATGGAGAAGGTACAAAGAGCACAATTTCAAACACAGGGGATATATGACATTCTAGAAAGTTCAGGGATTAAATTTACCTAGAGTTAATGCTTACCTCTGACCAGTTCTTATGCTCAGACTTTTAAATATAAAATATATAAAATGTACAGAATGCCTTTCATGTCATGCACTAAAAAATCAGAACTGACTGTCTGTAGCTTAATCTGGCAGTAGCTGGTACATAAATTACTTAACTAATGGAACATCACAGAAACAAGCTGAGTTCCAGTAATGATGGTTTACAGCACTGGGTCTGTTTAGAAACATACTAGTTTCAACCAGCAACATTAGCAAATGATTACAATTTTTTTTCTTAGCATATTTTTCTGACTATCCAAAAGAATCTTAGTTTGGTTGTCTGCATGCCTTAACACAACCATGAAATACCTAATCATACATTCTCCTCCCTTACCTAAAGGTAATCTAAAAAAATCAATAAAACTCAATGGGTGAGGGAAAGTGACAAAGCTTGTTTAAAACAGTGATAAATATAATTACTATGGTCTTGACAAAAGCTACGGGAAGTATGTTGCATCTACAACTCAAGGACCCACAACAAACATTGAGTGCATGTATATCTGCCTGTTAATAGCCCTAAAATTATCATAGCTGTGTTTTTATTCAAAGATTATATGCTAGTTAACAAAATTTCTCGAGTAAAAATGATACCATATTCAGAAGGATATAAAGTACATAACAACAGGCTGGTGCCCATAAAGAATCCCTCTATCTTACAGACTGCATGAGACGTTAAAACAAATTATCACCTACTGCAAGAATAAGACCTTTACTAAACACACAGAACTACAGTATTGACTTACTTAAAACTCCTGTTGCTGTTGTATCTAATGTTCCACCATGGCCAATCTTTATATCTTGTGTAGTGATGGTCCCTGAGAGCTCTGAAATAAAAATCTGTGACAGACATTTCATTTGTATCCAGAAATAAAAATGGCATCATGTATGAGAAAGAGGCAAAACTTCTTTAATTACACATATATCTGGAGTTACATGTGGTGAGTGAAAGTATATGGGTGTTATACTGTTAGTTCTGTGAGGCTTATTTCTATGGATTGTATTTATATGGCCTTTTCACTAAGTGAGCTGTTTTGTACTCTCAGTGGTGTTGGAGTATGGTATGATTTACAGAAACAGAGTTATAAGTCCACCTCCCTGTCGTTGTTTGTTTTGTTATAGGGTTGTGTAGCTGTAGAAAGGTGGAAGGGTGAACTTGGATAAGTCTACTATCATAGATGAGGGCTGGGTGGATGCTGAGTTCTCAGAGTAGGTTGAGTATTTCTATAAACACCCATCCCTTGCTTTATGTGGGGGTTGTGTTCAACAAAACCCTTGCACAAAGAGAAATCACATAAAGCAAACCATTAAACATACAGAAAAAAAATGGAATGTGTGCAAAAGCTTCATGGTCAGCAAGGTCAGTTTCTCCCATTACCTACCAGCTATGAAGCTTCTGACATTGAATAAACTTATTGAGCCCTCCTTTACTTCCTTGAAATGTCTTCTTTGCATAAACACTCATAAATATGCAGAGTTTTAGAGACCTGAAGCCTACTAAGACTACTTTTCTTTGCCTCATGCTCTATGTATAATGAAAGCATTTCCTCCATCTCCATAAATGGATTTCTAACACTTGTAGCTACCTTGGCAGACAGTGGAGTAGAGTGGACCACAGCACTGTGAGTTTTCTAAGTATTCTTCATGTTGCTGATCCAGCCAGGTTGTAAGCATGCCCAATTGCAAACCTTTCCTCACCGGCATAAGAGCACTGCAAGATTTCTAGCTTTATTTCAAAGGTCACAGAGTTTTCATCTGATTAAATGCTAGTTTTAGGGTAGGAGAAGATTTTGCTAGACATTTAGATGCCATACTAAGAAACACAAACAGTGGTTTGCAGGAAAACCACATCAGATGATATATCCAAATAGTAAAATTAGCACAGATCCACAAACAGCGGTGATGGGTGACAGACTGACCACTGGCAGGAACTTGGCATGTTCCACACAGGACCCATGCTTACTCAAGGCTCACCCACAGAAAAATGTCTGCATCCCCACAAAAGTCCTCAATAAATCTTTTTTTTTAACCCCACACGAACATGAATCTAAATCATACCCTCTAGTCACCTTGAATGGTCAATCCCAATAAACTGAACACCTACCATTCTCAACATCACATGCAATATACACATGATATTCACAACCCACATCAATTCAAAATGTTAACACAAAAGTGACACATAAACTAAATTCATCCTCTGCAAACATCTCATCCACTCACCTACCTACCTCATTAGTGTCTTGCCTCATTCAAGAGATCAAGACCCTACATAACCAAAACATGGACCCAGAATACTTCAGGAACTTACCAATTCCATGCCAAAACACCTACAAATGGTACTCAAGACCAAAGATGAAAAAGAATCAAAAATGAAAATATTTGGGGGGGAAACAAGTTTTTTGTGGAAACTGTTATTGAAACAATTTTTTGAATTTAATTCCAAGACATTAACCAACCCCTATGATTAACTTTACAATGTTAGATCTCTATATGTGGATAATAGTTTTCTTACATACTCTATATTTTCAATTACTGTAATCAAAATTACTTTAATAAAAGAAACAAAAATTAAGATCATGAACATGCAATACTTAAATTTGTTTGTCCTCACAGATCACAGCTTATCCCAGTTTAATGTCAATATATTCACGACTAAGTTATCAATATGGTTTCAAGGACTGTAAAATCTTGAGAATTTGTCCTTATGACCCTGCTTTCTAGTCCATGTAGTTAATAGGGTTAGTGGACTCTCAAATGTATAACTCTATATTCAACCATAATTTTGTAACTCCTATCAATGTAAACCTCCCCTCCTTGTATTAACTTTCTAAAATGGGAAACAGAAGAAGGAGTCACGCGGGGAGTGCTCATCCTCCTCGAAGGCTCAGAGTGGGATGCCTAAATGTGTGTGGATGTAACCAAGATGTGAAAAAAGCAGAGATAGGTAGTATGTTTGAGGAAAGGAACCTGGATGTTTTGGCTCTGAGTGAAACGAAGCTCAAGGGTAAAGGGGAAGAGTGGTTTGGAAATGTCTGGGGAGTGAAGTCAGGGGTTAGTGAGAGGACAAGAGCAAGGGAAGGAGTAGCAATACTCCTGAAACAGGAGTTGTGGGAGTATGTCATAGAATGTAAGAAAGTAAATTCTCGATTAATATGGGTAAAATTGAAAGTTGATGGAGAGAGGTGGGTGATTATTGGTGCATATGCACCTGGGCATGAGAAGAAAGATCATGAGAGGCAAGTGTTTTGGGAACAGCTAAATGAGTGTGTTAGCGGTTTTGATGCACGAGACCGGGTTATAGTGATGGGTGATTTGAATGCAAAGGTGAGTAATGTGGCAGTTGAGGGAATAATTGGTATGCATGGGGTGTTCAGTGCTGTAAATGGAAATGGTGAAGAGCTTGTAGATTTATGTGCTGAAAAAGGACTGATGATCGGGAATACCTGGTTTAAAAAGCGAGATATACATAAGTATACTTATGTAAGTAGGAGAGATGGCCAGAGAGCGTTATTGGATTACGTGTTAATGGACAGGCGTGCGAAAGAGAGACTTTTGGATGTCAATGTGCTGAGAGGTGCAACTGGAGGGATGTCTGATCATTATCTTGTGGAGGCTAAGGTGAAGATTAGTATGGGTTTTCAGAAAAGAAGAGTGAATGTTGGGGTGAAGAAGGTGGTGAGAGTAAGTGAGCTTGGGAAGGAGACCTGTGTGAAGAAGTATCAGGAGAGACTGTGTACAGAATGGAAAAAGGTGAGCACAATGGAAGTAAGGGGAGTGGGGGAGGAATGGGATGTATTTAGGGAATCAGTGATGGATTGCGCAAAAGATGCTTGTGGCATGAGAAGAGTGGGAGGTGGGCTGTTTAGAAAGGGTAGTGAGTGGTGGGATGAAGAAGTAAGAGTATTAGTGAAAGAGAAGAGAGAGGCATTTGGACGATTTTTGCAGGGAAAAAATGCAATTGAGTGGGAGAAGTATAAAAGAAAGAGACAGGAGGTCAAGAGAAAGGTGCAAGAGGTGAAAAAAAGGGCAAATGAGAGTTGGGGTGAGAGACTATCAGTAAATTTTAGGGAGAATAAAAAGATGTTCTGGAAGGAGGTAAATAGGGTGCGTAAGACAAGGGAACAAATGGGAACTTCAGTGAAGGGCGTAAATGGGGAGGTGATAACAAGTAGTGGTGATGTGAGAAGGAGATGGAATGAGTATTTTGAAGGTTTGTTGAATGTGTCTGATGACAGAGTGGCAGATATAGGGTGTTTGGGTCGAGGTGGTGTGCAAAGTGAGAGGGTTAGGGAAAATGATTTGGTAAACAGAGAAGAGGTAGTAAAAGCTTTGCGGAAGATGAAAGCCGGCAAGGCAGCAGGTTTGGATGGTATTGCAGTGGAATTTATTAAAAAAGGGGGTGACTGTATTGTTGACTGGTTGGTAAGGTTATTTAATGTATGTATGACTCATGGTGAGGTGCCTGAGGATTGGCGGAATGCTTGCATAGTGCCATTGTACAAAGGCAAAGGGGATAAGAGTGAGTGCTCAAATTACAGAGGTATAAGTTTGTTGAGTATTCCTGGTAAATTATATGGGAGGGTATTGATTGAGAGGGTGAAGGCATGTACAGAGCATCAGATTGGGGAAGAGCAGTGTGGTTTCAGAAGTGGGAGAGGATGTGTGGATCAGGTGTTTGCTTTGAAGAATGTATGTGAGAAATACTTAGAAAAGCAAATGGATTTGTATGTAGCATTTATGGATCTGGAGAAGGCATATGATAGAGTTGATAGAGATGCTCTGTGGAAGGTATTAAGAATATATGGTGTGGGAGGCAAGTTGTTAGAAGCAGTGAAAAGTTTTTATCGAGGATGTAAGGCATGTGTACGTGTAGGAAGAGAGGAAAGTGATTGGTTCTCAGTGAATGTAGGTTTGCGGCAGGGGTGTGTGATGTCTCCATGGTTGTTTAATTTGTTTATGGATGGGGTTGTTAGGGAGGTAAATGCAAGAGTTTTGGAAAGAGGGGCAAGTATGAAGTCTGTTGGGGATGAGAGAGCTTGGGAAGTGAGTCAGTTGTTGTTCGCTGATGATACAGCGCTGGTGGCGGATTCATGTGAGAAACTGCAGAAGCTGGTGACGGAGTTTGGTAAAGTGTGTGGAAGAAGAAAGTTAAGAGTAAATGTCAATAAGAGCAAGGTTATTAGGTACAGTAGGGTTGAGGGTCAAGTCAATTGGGAGGTGAGTTTGAATGGTGAGAGGCTGGAGGAAGTGAAGTGTTTTAGATATCTGGGAGTGGATCTGTCAGCGGATGGAACCATGGAAGCGGAAGTGGATCATAGGGTGGGGGAGGGGGCGAAAATTTTGGGAGCCTTGAAAAATGTGTGGAAGTCGAGAACATTATCCCGGAAAGCAAAAATGGGTATGTTTGAAGGAATAGTAGTTCCAACAATGTTGTATGGTTGCGAGGCGTGGGCTATGGATAGAGTTGTGCGTAGGAGGATGGATGTGCTGGAAATGAGATGTTTGAGGACAATGTGTGGTGTGAGGTGGTTTGATCGAGTAAGTAACGTAAGGGTAAGAGAGATGTGTGGAAATAAAAAGAGCGTGGTTGAGAGAGCAGAAGAGGGTGTTTTGAAATGGTTTGGGCACATGGAGAGAATGAGTGAGGAAAGATTGACCAAGAGGATATATGTGTCGGAGGTGGAGGGAACGAGGAGAAGAGGGAGACCAAATTGGAGGTGGAAAGATGGAGTGAAAAGGATTTTGTGTGATCGGGGCCTGAACATGCAGGAGGGTGAAAGGAGGGCAAGGAATAGAGTGAATTGGAGCGATGTGGTATACAGGGGTTGACGTGCTGTCAGTGGATTGAATCAAGGCATGTGAAGCGTCTGGGGTAAACCATGGAAAGCTGTGTAGGTATGTATATTTGCGTGTGTGGACGTGTGTATGTACATGTGTATGGGGGGGGTTGGGCCATTTCTTTCGTCTGTTTCCTTGCGCTACCTCGCAAACGCGGGAGACAGCGACAAAGTATAAAAAAAAAAAAAAAAAAAAAAATCAATGTAAACCATGATAAGCATATGAAAGATTATTAAATACCATATTTCATTTCTTCCAGTCTTAAGAAATATTTAAAAATACTTCTACTGCTTTAATTTTCCACATGAATCTCGTACTACATGAAAAATTAATGGACCATGACTGTTGGTTTATCTCCACAGTTTACAAATTCAATGACAGCACTGGACTGACATGTCTAAAAAATGAAAATAAACCCAGAAAGTACCCAGTATATCTTTCATTACCACTGTATCAGATATGTTAAACTCACATTACTAACCTACCTTCAGCAAGTTTCTCTTTGAGCTTGTTTAATAACTGAGCTGATGTTATCCCATGTGGTTTCAATACGGGTAAAACTCCATTCAAAGCTCTTTTTAGTTTGAATGGATCCATAATTCCTGTGAAAAAGAGTGTATTACATACTTTTCTAGAATGTGCTCATTAAAAAATATATAATATCATCTGACTTTTGCTATGTTATGTTGTAACTGGGCCAAAAATGACATGAATATCATCATTTCTCATAGTGTATCCATTCTAAACTGGGTCAACATGAATGAAGCAGCTGCATTCAAAGTAAAATACCAGTAAGAAACATGATCCTTTATTCAAACCTAACCCAACCTCTGATATGCAATCAGCACAACTTGAAGCATCCTAACCTAAGAACCTGTACATATCACAGGGAAAGTTTATAAAGATATTGTACAATAATAACTACAAAGCTCACCCAAAGTGCCAAAGTTGGCATTTCAAGGGGGGATAGGGAGGATGGCCATACCATCACTGATTTATTAAAAATACTTGCTAATGATACAAAGTTCCACCACTTAGTAGAGTCTAGTAATCAACACCAACTTATGAATGATCTAGAACAATTAATTAAACACCACATCCAAGTTTCCAGCCACTCTTCCAACATATGTCACTTTTTTACTACCTATGAACCCTCTAACTATTCATACATCATTTCTGCTCCTTTAGGGTACTCTGACCACAATCTTATTTCTATTATTCTAATTGGGCACACTCACTCTACCCCCCCAATCCTCCCCCTTCCCTTGAAATGCCAAAGCTGATACTATAGGAGAACTCAAAGGTTATCCATGCATGGCTTCTTTAATGACTTCCCTTCGTTGGGCACTACTTCTCTGGTTGGGATGCCTCGTGTTGTGCTGAATGAACAGCAGAGGTTATCATGACTGGGATGGAGTCCTAAATCCCATCTTCTTCAAAATCTTTTTCCCCTTAGTTGTGTTTTTGATTACTCCTGCTCTAATGCCTGTCATATCTGGGTGTGTACATACCAGATCAGGAAACTCTTCCCTTCCCCTGAAACCAACTCCACATTCATTTCTGCTCAGAATCACTGCAAAGCCATTCTTTGCAACATAACACATGCTTTAATAAAAGACAGTGTGCTGAATTGACTTCTCTTGCAGACAAATCATTCTGGTCCTTAACCAAAAAATTGCCCCCAACAATTTAAGTACCTTACCTTTCCTCCTCCCCCTCTGACCTGATCAACCTACTGCTAGCTTCCCATCTGATAAAGCCACTCTTTTTAGCATGTTATTTACCTCTACAACTTAACTTTGTATGTGTAAGCAAATAATCCTCTTCCCCCATCTTCTACCAATAACCCAATGCCACCTCCTATATTCTCCTCAAGGAGGTTCTTCTAAGTACTCTCAAAAGTACAAGTGAACAAAGCATATGACTTTGAAAAGAAGCTTTGTCAAGTTCTATGGGAGTATACATCTGAGCTAGCAACATTTCTTGCTCACCTATTTTGCTTCTGTTTGGAAACCCCAACTTTTCCTTCTGCTTGGAAGCATGCCTTTGTGAAGCCGATCCCTAAACTCTCTTTCTTAAACACTTAGAATCCCATTCCTTTCTTTCAGATGTCACAGTGCTAGGTCAGCTGATGATCTTTCCAAAGTGACTCACCTCTGGTTCTTCTCTCTCAAAAATTTTGGTGAAACTTTTGTTGCAACCCTCGACATCTCCAAAGCATTTAATACGGTGTAGCACAAGTGTTTGCTCTCTAATCTCCCTTCCTTTGGTTTCACTGCTTCTTTCTGCTCTCTAATACACAGTTTCCTCTCTGACCGTTCCACAGCAGTAGGCATTGATGGAGCAACTTCCCTTGCCTATCCTATAAATGGTGTGCCTCAGATTTCTATCCAATCACCTACTCTCTTCTCTCAATAAATGAACTCTTCCACTTCTTACCCTATTAATTCTTATAGTGATGATTCTACTTTCCGTACTCAAGTCACTTTCTTCCCCCTCTTTCTTGTAGTGATCATCTCTCAAGTCAGACTTGTGCAGTATCTCAGAGTGGGGAAGCAGTAACTGTTAAATTTAATAGTGCTAAACTACATTTTCTCCCTATATATCGAACAACGAATCAATTGTTTCCCCTCTGTTCAATTTCAAAACTTTATGGTTCAACCATGTAATTCCATAAATACACTGGGCATAATGATATCCTTCAATCTACCCAGGGCACCCCATGTAAGACTTGATTTGCCAAATTAGCTCTTTTTGGTTCCCATTTCTCCCCTAACTCTACCTTGGATGATTCTAACATTCCTTCATCCCCCTGAAGCTCCTCTTACTAATTATGCCCTTCCCCATAATCTCTTTTCATACAGTCTGAAAAGCACTTCTTTTCTGTACACAAGCAAGGCTTATGGTCCCTCCCATTTCTGTTTCAAAACCCATCTCTCTATCAAAAATTACAACTCTCATCTCTTCTTTCATAGTTCTGTAATACCACCTCTTGACTCAATGAATATACTTGGTATTAATGTAAAATCCACTCTCTCTTGGAAACCCTACATCACGGAAATAGCTAAGTCTACCTCTAAGAAACTGGAAGTCCTGTTTACATGCCGACACTTCTTTTCTTCGGAAAATTTGCTACGTTTATATAAAGGATCAATTTGTCTTGTATGGAGTACTGCTCTCACATCTGGGATGGTTCTACCTCTGCATCCTTACTTGACAGAGTTAGTTGAAAGTGGTCCAACTCATAACTCTCCCAGGCTAACTTCCAAACTTGACACTGTTGCCCTACGTCACAATGTTGGTTGACTTTCCCCCTTCTATAGATGTTTTGGTTTTTGCTCAGGACAGCTGGCTGCTTGTGTGCCCACACCACTAGATAGACCCTGCAATAGTTGGCAAGCTACTGTGTCACATGATTACTGTGTGGCCGTTGGTAACTCAAGGATGGGCCGTTTTGATAACTGTTTCTTTCCCTACACCTCAAAGCCTTGAAAATCCCTGCTTTCTCACATCTTTTCTAATGGCTATGCCATATAATTATTTCATTTGTTAAGAATCAAATATATTAAGTCAAAGTAAAGAATACCAAATAAACAAAGAATCAAATCAATCATATTTTTCATATAACAAAATTATAATAAATTTCATTATAACTGTCTAAATTAGCTCCACTTAACTATGAGTTCTGAACATCAAACGACCTTGTTCTGCAATGCAACAACAATTTTTTGGAAATACATTTACAGTCAGGGAGGTATATTAGGAAAAATGTAGGACTAATTCATCTTAAAGTAATTGAAGGACTTGTGAAATACCAACAGAATCTATACAAACCTCACCTATTTAATGATGTAACAGCAGAAATATACCAGAATTACATCTGTCTCCAGCTAGGAATCGCATGACTACTCACCAAGTAACTAGGTGATTAATCATGGGGGTGACTAGTATATCATGACTAAAGTTTGGAAGATTCCTATATATCTTAGGTCAACTTTAGGTCTGTTGATTTTCTTCTGGTGTATAATCTACTTGAACGTTAATCAACCCCACATATTCTCAAGATTTACAATACCTTCGATAATATCACCTTAAAAAGTATAATAGTATAATTCATTGAATCAAGATCCTTAAAATCATGCTCTGAAGCTGTTTTTATATTTACAAAACACATCCATTACAGAGCAAAATTATTCAGTATCCAAATCAGTTAGCAATGCGGAGCTAATCCAGATAATGACCAATTTCGGTTGCCGGTTACAATACTCTTAAATCTTTCTTTCCACAAGAATGTATATCAGATTCAACAATTAACAAGGTCTCAGAACTGGAAATATTCAGTCTGAAGCACACCTTTATGAGATGAATATGAATATGAATATAATATTGGCTAAATATTAAAGAATGCAATGAAGAAATGTACACCTACTCAAATACAATGGCTATTGAAACGTTTCCGTCTTTTACACAAAACATTTTGTCTTATAAATGGAATGAAGGATCACTTAGAATACATTCCGAAAACTACATCACTAGGTAACATTTGCAAAGGAGGAAACTTACATGGAATCGTTCATGCCTTTTGTAAATGACCATCTAAAAGAGTGAGGTCATCAATTTTCATTCATACATCTGTCGATATTAAATAACCCCTTAGTGGTAAATAGACTTTAAGACTGAGGATTCTCGGATTCGGGAAGTAAACAGTGCATTCAGGTGCCTAGATGTATATCATTGTCTGAATTCAGATTCTGGCTCCGGGTTCTGAACGTGCGTGGTTCCAAGTCCATAGACTCTATAGTTTCTAGTTCAGATCCCCCTTATGAAAGAAATTGATTCCTGTACTTATAGAAATTTCTAGAGAACCTCTGAAAACCTCATCTAAGCTCATTTGCAGTGGAGATACTAAACTACCCAAGATCTGTTATAAACTCATTTGTTGATTCATGATGCAACTAATTAACTATGGTGGAAGTACATCAGCAAATGAAAATTATTAGAAGCCAGTTACTGATTCTTAATGGTGGTTCTATATGGTCTATTAGGTGAGTAGGTCAAAATATATCTAGGTATTCTTTAGCCTGTGGAGGACAGTATCCATTCCTAAGTAGACTTATGTCCGTGCATTTTGATTGATAAAACAATAGTGTGGTCAAATGTTGTCTACATTACACGTCCTACTGGCTGGCTCATAATTCAAAAGGAAGGTTCGCCATTCCTTCAGGTTAAATGGGTCTCTAATAGTGTCAAAGCATATTTGAGTGTATTTTGATAAGTAGAACACAGTGGTACACTCGCAAGTCCTCCACGGTGCACATTAAAATTGTTATAATATCTACAGTTTCGTAATGGCAGCTATGTAATCTCTATGATGTAAGCGGGTCATAAGATCAAACTATGTTGTGTGCATTTGACACAGTTTGCGTACATACATCCTTACGATGTACACGGAAAGAAAAAAGAAATAAGTCCTTTTATGATTCGAAAAGCTGGTTCTGTATGGTCTGTGGTGTAAGTCAGAACGTTAAAGTCACTAAATTCCTCGTTCTTTTATTTTTCTAATGTAGCATAACAATATATTTGGATATATCACAAGTATAACGCAATAGGGGGTCAGATGTTCTCAACAGTACCTATGGATTCGAAGTATCACTGTCTGTTAGAAGTTATTATCAACCTGCGAAATATGGAATCCAGAACCAGTAAACAGTAATTAACTTTCAATTTGCGAGGATACAGATTCAATGAATGACCAGTAACACACTTCTAATTTGCGAGAATACAGACCCAGTTGACTGGTAACTATCTTATTTTCAAAGGGAACAGAATCGGTACCTAATATTCTTGCAAGACAGAGATAATACTCAGTCACTAAATTCCTCGTTCTTTTATTTTTCTCATGTAGCATAACAATAGTGACGGTTGTATTATTTTTCTTAGTTTCTGATATTTTCACCTGATATTGAAAATTAACGTCAATATTTCTTATCAACAAAGGTAGTGACACTATGAAACATATATCCTAAAAGATGATCGACAACCTTGCCTTTCAAATCATCATAATTCTCACTTAAAAGATGCCGACTTAAATACGTCCTCATTATTTCTGATTCTAAATATTGATAATGGTGTGCCTCTGTATGTTTCTCTTTACTGATCATGTTTCTTAATTTTTGTGTGTGTCTGTTGATTATATATTTATCTGGTGAAATCTGGTGAGATTCCGCCGTAGACCACTGGCTACAGCGCTCCAGCAACTACACATTCGATCTGAACCTTCCAGAAGGATGAACGCTCCCTGCCTGACCTCTTCTTCTGCTTCCTCATTTAGAAATTGAAATACTAGGTGAGAGTTTCTAGTCCCCGGGTCCCGCCCCCTTTAGTCACCTTCTACGACACGCGGGGAATACGTTCCCTTATCTTCTATGTTCCTAACACCATCTAGTTCATGTAATAAGCATATCATCCCATCATCCTCATCTGTAAACATCCTTTCCTTTCATTTTATCGAGCACATTCCGTCAAAGCATTTTCGGAGTCCAACGCTTTCCCGGCTTTTAGACCTTCATATTAACAACGAGTTCCCATGGCTGTCGATATCATGATTCTTACTGACAACCTCACGATGGAATACTGTAACTCTGTCTACTGATTCATGATCTACATTTATTGACATCAAAAGAGAAATTGAATTCTTTCAGTCAAATCATGATTCACAGGTGCTGCTATCATCACGCTGCTTCTGCGACCCATGCAAGATATCACCAGTACTTCGGATATCACGTACCGTTTCCATGTGATTGTTCTCAACTTTAAGATGAATTGATAGACTTTGTCACGCTGGGAAAGCGGGCGGGAAGGAACCAGGTTTACGGTTCAGCAAGGTGTACCCTGCCTGTCACGTCTCTTACCAGGAAGAGAATAGCTAGGAATGGTATACCCATGAGGGCTGGAGGTGTCGTAAGGAGGGGAGGTGAATGTAGTTGGAACAGGACGAGTCGTCAGGGCTCTACCATGCAGCTAACCCCAAGCTGATGATAGGAATAGATCTTTAAAAAAAAAAAAAAAAAAAAAAAAAAAAACTTAGAATTCTTAGTGTAGTTATGAACGAGATGACAATGAATATTTTCAACTTAACTACATTGATCTGATATATCCAGTCGCTGAGATCTTCACTACGGGTGAGAACCATACTTGTTATGCAGTTGTTGATAACTTTACTATATTTGTACATTTGATACATATAATCGACATCGGTCCTGCCATCACGTTCCGTCCTCACTGTACCTCTGAGAATGATTACAATTACCTTAAATCAAATTTCTATGTCAGAAAGAGGACAGGGCAGGAGAGCAACAGGGTTGCGGCTCAGCATTATAAGACTAGTGAAGTTTGGCCTGTTCCGATTTAAGAGAAGGAGGGAAATTACCACGACTGACATCCATCAGTTGTGGCGGCAGCTTGGAGACGTGTGGCAGCTGGACTAGGACTTCAGCCCTCATGAGGTCATGAACCTTACCCTGAATGATGATAATATGGACCATATCTTAAAAATTGAGCTACTGTACAACCAAAGAGTGATGAATAAAGTGAAGGTTCCAGTAGCTCTGTTTTTTGAAGAAGTTGCTCAGGAAAACGTCCACATCCAACTGGCATTCGACGATACGTCTAAAATATCAGTTGTGTTCAAGGTGGAGATGGAGGATGACGGGCGACAGGTGTAGCCTGACTTGATGGAAGAAGATGCACAGGTCGAGGACCAACCGAAGAAAGAAGTCACAGACGACGATTTGGATCCTATAGACACAGAAGATGCGAGAGTCGAGAATGATAGTGAGGATTCACTATGGGAAACGGGCAGTGATGATTATTTCGGTACAACAGATATAAAAATAAGTACCGATCTTGGATCGCCCCAAACCCCCAGTTGCTCTGACATGAGTTTTTCCACTTCCGCCTTCCAGGAAAAACTGGAAAGAGCGAAAAGAAGATGCAAACCCGTAGAGGACACTTCAGACAGTACGAGCGTTGATGTTCTTTAGAGCACAACCTCATCATCAACCTCGAGTGAGTCGACGACGCCAATGTCCCTATCAGTGTCCAGTAGACAGTGGCCGAGCCGACTGGAACACTATCTTCCCTGGCGACAGTACCTGTACTCCATTACGGTGTGTGCTGTTATCCTGCAAGTGTTTTGTTGGCTCTTATCTTTCTACTACGACACAAGAGTCAGGTTCCTGGTCAGCCTCCTTATCATGTACAATATGTTCGTGGTTTCGATTTATACCGCCATTGACTGCTACAGCGTGTCACGCAGTGAGCTGTCCTCTCCGATCAGTGAAGAGTCGTCGTCGTCGTCGTCATCGTCCTCGTCTGAATCTGAATCTGCAGAAGCTGGTGATGATGGAGGTGGTGAAGCAGCTGAGGGCAAAAGGTACCATTTAGTAATTTCACCTTGAGCTGAAGTTCGAGTGTAATCAACATGGTAAGGTTTGCTGAGACTCTGTCACCACTCAGTACTTTATCAGAACTCAGGCATCGGTGTCTTATCTCTAAGCTTCCCTCTTCTGTTCGCCCTCCCTCACTTTGCTCCCTCATATCCAGCTTCCTGTCTGGCTTATCTACATGGTTGTTGATGGATCAGCCTCTCCCCCGCTCATCATCAGCATCGGTATTCCTCAAGGTTTTGTCTTACCTCCTATACTTTTTCTTTTTGTTATTAACGATTTCTTTCCACAAATAACCAAGTGCACTCATACTGCATTCCTGCACATCCTTCAATTCTGCTCCTTCTCTTATTCGATATGCATCTCGTCTCGACACAACTTCCTCAATAAATCAGTAATCTCAAATTTGGACAGGATATCTCAGTGGGGTAGATGAAATCCAGTTGATTTAATGCTCTAAGACCCAGTTTCTGCCCATTCTCTATCGAAAACTCCTCACAGCTCTCCTCTCTGACGGATCTGTAATTCTACCTCTTGACTCAATAATATACCTGTAACGTTTTCCCTCATATGGAAACCTCACATTGCGGAAGTAGTTGCGTCTACTTCTAAGAAGCTGGGGGGTCCTGTTTTGATGTCGAAATATCCTTTTTTTCGAACAGTTGTTCCGTTTATACATAGGACTGATCCGTCCTAGTATGGAGTACTACTCTCACGTCTGGGGTGGTTCTAGCTCTGCATCCTTACTGACATAGTGGAGTTAAAAGCGGTCCGACTTATCAAACCCAGGCTAACCTCAAAACTTTGTTCACTTGCCTTACGTCGCAGTTTTAGTTCACTTCC
This sequence comes from Panulirus ornatus, assembly GCF_036320965.1. Classification (NCBI taxonomy): domain Eukaryota; kingdom Metazoa; phylum Arthropoda; class Malacostraca; order Decapoda; family Palinuridae; genus Panulirus; species Panulirus ornatus. Next base: position 17,856,994 of record NC_092231.1, on the reverse strand, counting down.
CGTCTTTTATCAGTATTTGGTTTTTGCTTCCAAAAGCTGGCTGCTTATGGGTTCCCATCATTAATTAGATCACGCAATATTCGGCAAGTGCCGCGTTACATGATTACTGTGTGGCCGTTGGCAAGTCAAGGGTGGGCCGTTTTGATTGATACCTGCTTCTTTCCCTACACCTCGAAGCTTTGGAACTTTCTACCCTCTCATGTCTTTCCCAGTTACTATGATAACCTGGCACATTTCAAACGACAGTTTTTTCACTTCCTCCAAAATTCATAAATTCTTTCCGTTGTCTTTTCTTTTTCCGTTTTATTAATCTATTTCGATTAAGGCTCAACCTTGATAAGGACTTTTGACCGTGACTGGAGCCTCCAACATGAAAATGAAAAAAAAAGACATTAACATTTATTGGAAGCAAATAGGCACGAGTAGGTCCAATGCCTGTTACTACGAAAGTAACAAGAGTGGATTTCAAGACGTTGTCAATGCTGATTACGACTAGACACAGGTACTAATGGCGATGTGGCTTCTCTCATCATGTGGATTATATGAGACTGTGAACAAAGGGAATATTTGAGGGATAGATCCAAGCAGACCCTACAAGATATGTCACAACAACACCCTATTGTTCATAATTAAGGTACCTAGAATTTTGAAATTGTACCAGAGAGACCGAAGTCATGCGTATTGAACGAACTTTGTAGCAATTTGATGTAATTATCTGGCCTTTGGGGTGTGACAAGGACCTTTTATGGCCTGCGTAATCCTTTTTGCACAAGACTCACAGGATGGGCATGGGCTGCACAGGAACTTAGTTGCTAATAGCGGCAAGCAGGCAAAAGCTTTGCAGACTAGGACTTCCTTAGTTACCTCAACTTTATCGGGTACGACAGTCTAAGACTTAGGCCGACGACGAAAGCATTTGTCGACATTAGTACAGCAAATATTACCTTAACGGACCTAGTATTTACCTTGTCATATTACCCAGTCTGTAACCGTCTTTAGTATCATTCCTACCAAGGTCCACCTCGTCTGAACCAGAGATTTAAGACTCCGATCACATCGCTCAGGATATCCGGTCTCTTCTCTCTCTTTGGTCTATTGCTCCCTTTCTACTTTATCTTGTTTTGACGGTCATTGTGATCTACCTCCTCATTCCATTTTCAGACTCGATAACCAAGATTCCTTTCAGTTACCTGCTACTACAGACGACACCTCGTTCACTTCCACTTCTGCTGAATTTACCACCATCTTAATCTTTCTCGTCTTTACCTCCATCTTATTTTTTTCTCTCATTCACTCTCTCCTGAGCATACCATGCAATTGGAACATTTCGTTGCGTCCCATCACCTTTAAGTCTTACTCACTGAGCTTATGACTCCGCGCCTACGGTCGTGACGCACTCCATCAAGACAAGGCAGGGAGGTGAGGTGCACCTCACAAACACACCCCTCCACTCACAGAAGCATCCCACCACAGCCTCACTTCTCACGGCACTTGGCGTCAGGCGTGAGAATAAAGTGTCATGTCTCACCACCAGATAAGCTATCTGGTCACGAGCGAGTGGACCTGTCGTGGCGGCTCCCCCTGACACTCCCCACAGCACTCGGCTCGGTGCCAGTCAGAAGCCATTCAGGCCAGACCTTCTCTGACGCAGCAACTCATTCCTTCTCAGTCAGGATGGCTGGTCGCTGCCTGTGTGTGTGTGTGTGTGTGTGTATATATATATATATATATATATATATATATATATATATATATATATATATATATATATATATATATATATATATTTCATACTATTCGCCATTTCCCGCGTTAGCAAGGTAGCGTTAAGAACAGAGGACTGGGCCTCTGAGGGAATATCCTCACCTGGCCCCCTTCACTGTTCCTTCTTTTGGAAAATTGAAAAAAAAACGAGAGGGGAGGATTTCCAGCCCCCCGCTATATATATATATATATATATATATATATATATATATATATATATATATATATATATATATATATATATTTTATTTTATACTTAACCATTTTCTCCCGCGTTTATATATATATATATATATATATATATATATATATATATATATATATATATATATATATATATATATATATATATATATATATATGCCCACATACGCACATATACATACATACACATATATATGCACATACGCAGAGATTACATACATACACATGTACATATTCATACTTGCTTGCCTTTATCCATTTCTGTCGCTACCCCGCCCTACAGGAAAAACAGCATCGCTATCCCCTGCTTTAGCGAGGTAGCGCTAGGAGTACAGACAAAAAGGCCACATTCGTTCACACTCAGCCTGTAGCTGTCATGCGTAAACCACAACTCCCGATCCATATCCAGGCCCCACAGACCTTTCCATGGTTTACCCCAGACGCTTCACATGACCTGGTTCAGTCCATTAACAGCACGTCGACCCCGGTACAGCACATCGTTCCAATTCACTCCATCCTTCCCCCTCCAGTTTGGTCTCCCGCTTCTCCTTGTTCCCTCTACCTCTGACACATATATCCTCTTTGCCAATCTTTCCTCACTCATTTTCTCCATATGTCTAAACCATTTCAACGCACTCTCTTCCCCTCTCTCAACCATACTCTCTATAGTACCACACATCTCTCTTGCTCTTACATTACTTGATCAAACCACCTCACACCACAAATTGCCCTCAAACATTTCATTTCCAACGGATCCACGAACCTCCGTTCAACCCTATCTATACCCACGCCTTGCAACCATATAACATTGTTGGAACTACTATTTTTTTCTTGAAAGGGTTAAGCCCAGAAAAACATACTTACATCCGGGTCAATATGGTATTTGATTAAATAGGACCTTAGTAACCAGCCCTAATCAGTCACCTGAGGGAGACAGCAATGGCTGTCATTATCTCTGTGTGTGTATTCTATTCGTACCAGAGACTATGAATATAAATGAACCAAGAAAACCCCGTTGATTTTTCGTCTTTCATTAACGGAATGGATTTTACATTACTTGAAATATTGGTTTGAGTAGATGGAAACGCTCTGTTATACTAAGGACGTCTTCATATGTCCTTCCTGTAGGATCAGCCAACGCTTACCTTCTCTTACTATACGACTGTCTATAAGAGATATGATGAATGTCACAAAACGATATTTTGAATTTCCCGATGAAAGATTTTTTTTTTTATCACAAACTTTGCATTCGAACGTAGGATGACCCCCGTGTGTATTATCATTATTATTACCCTCACCATATCGCCATATTCCTTGTGGGATGAGATCCATCTTGGGTCCATGGGTCCCTTCTGACTTTCTTATAGCAATGTCTTATTCCTATTTGTACTCTTCGTACTTGTTTCTGTCTGCACTCTATCGTGCGACTTTTGATCAAAATTATACTGCATTTCATGTGGTCTACGTTGAATGAAGCCTTGATATCTACTGTAACTCTACAGTGTCGTCTCCTCCTGTCCAGTCCAACGATCTTTCCCCGGGAGGAGGATAACATGTCTGTCTATAAGGATATCTGTAGCTTGATTTTGTCCCCAGATGGCAAGTAAACGGACCTCATGGACCCGGAAGGAATTTGAGCAACGTCCACAATAACCCTACAGGCCTCTAATGAAATGTAGACAAGAAAGCTGCAGACGGACACTCTTACTCGTTTCGTCCCTGTCCACTCGTTTTAACCCACACGAGTGAAATAGCTGCACTTAAATCGCTTGATGAAATTTTTCTCAGCTGCAGCTTACCGTCAAGTCTCCCTGAAGGTTAAGAGGAACATTAATTCATCTTTAAGAGACTTTAGAGCTTACAAGTGCTGGTTCTGTGGCGGGCATGACGACATGCGGTGGTAGCAGACCGGACAGAAGGTTGACGGTCTGCGCGAGTTACGGCTAGGCTATCAGCTTTATGCTCGCTCCGCATGACATACCTCCTCACTCCAGCCTAGCTGAAGCCATATCCCTTTACACTCCTAGTGTTAATGGACATCTCAAAGAAATATATAACGGGTCAGGTGAATCTCATATCAGGTGATCCATAACGTCTTAGGCGCTGACTGAAGAATGAAACCTCATATCAGATAATGTTTAGGACGTCATCAGCTAACCTGACATTACGTGCCAACTGTTAGATGGCTACGTGAAGCGGGTCGCAGTATCTATTTTTTTTTTTTTAAGTATCTGTCTTTACCACTGACAGCCTTGTTGATATAGTGTAACCAGTCCAACTAATCCATCAAGTATCTCAGAGGATGTTACGGTATCAGAGATTATGTTTCTATTGCTTATTTTAGGTAATGAGTATATTAATTTCATTTAGAATTCCTATCGTTTGCCAGACGTTGACACACAAAGCTTTGTCACAGTAAATGGCAGTCAGATTGACGTGTCTGTGAGGTAGGAATTCTGTGTTGGCAACTTGGCATCGTGAAGACAGTTTTTTTTTTTTTTTTTTTTGCTATGAGCCGTAGGTGTGGGGGAGGACAGGATGGGCAAACCCACACCATGATCTGCCGCGCCACAACAAACTCTGCCAACACATCACTTACCCAGGCTCTGATTATACAATATCTTTGGCATTCTGGGCGGGTCATTTTATTTAATGTTTGACTTTTCCTTTTTCCTTAGTGGCCTGCACTTAGTAAAGTATATCACATTTCAGTCTGATAATCTGCCACGGACCAAGTTACACCCGTCAAATGTTGACTTCGATTAGTTGACACGTGCTAGAACGCCAAAATTAAACGTATGCACTAGCATATATGACCCACAAATACGTTAAACTTATAGAACGATTTGAATACCAAGATCTTCGTTAATTTTTTGTCATTGGGAGAGTGTGTCCATATTTTTTTGCTCAATGAAATCCTTGTCATTTCTATCAAATGCAAGCACGGAAGATTTGGAGAATGGGCTGGAATGAAATTGCTTCATCCAAGCAAAAATTTCTTCAAATAGTGATCAGTTATGTGCGTAAAAACCCGTTTCAAAATGATTTTTAGGGCAAAGCTAACCGTGTCGCCATGGTGGTTTTGGCGTCAAGACCTGACGGGCCTGTGGCAGGTGAAACGGCTGAAAATATCTCGTAATAGGAAATGTTCAGACTTTCCTACCTTTCTATTGCTTGCATATTTCTAAAAAATCACATTAAAAGCAGGGGAATGGTCGAGGTTTAGGCTATGGCTTATACTGCAAAGTTGTGCTTCTCGTTCATACGAAACAAAAGCGCTGGAAGTCGCAGCACTATTTTCATAGCCTTCATGAATTCATAGTCTTGGTGATCATGTGACAACCTGTCGATGTTTTATGACGTGTGTTTGAGACGCCAAGGGGAGGATGAAGCGGTAGTGTGAAGTCTCGGGTATGTTCCACTTAAGGTCCAAGCCTAACCTTGGCTCTACTAACTTTCATCAGATATCTATTTCATCTGGGTGTAACGCGCTGTTGGATTTTATGTATTAGCATCATGGTGATTCAATGCATTGTTTGCTGTGAATTCAAATTGGTCAGCAATGTCTTAAATGTACGGTAACCCCTCACAGGGCTAGTCATACAAACCTCTCAGTTGTCACCTTATATAATGTGGGGATTCTTAAATTCTAACAGAATCATAGCAAATGATGACCGTATAAATACTAAGTTTATTGTGGTGATTCATTTTACTCTCATGTGTTCCCTCTCATTCTACTTGATGTCTTATATTGTATTATTATTAATATTATTATCATTGTTATTATCATCATTATGATGATGATGATAATGATGATGATGATGATGATTATCATTATCATCATCATTACTGTTGTTGTTGTTGTTGTTGTTGTTGTTATAGTAGAGTATCAGTAGTACTATTATTGTTAAATAATAACAGCTTCAAGACTGCGCTACAGTCAGTAGCAAGGAAAGAAACGACTCCTTTGAAGTGAGAAGTGTTCCGGCAAGATTGCGATTGCACTCCAGTCATATATATGTAATCCCATTATATCTAAGAGAAAAAAATATGCCACCCCCCAAAAATATATTCTGTACAATAAGGTAGTTTTTATGCAAGAGATCGGGTAATAGTAATGGATAATTTGAATGCAAGTGTTGGTAATATGGCAGTTAAAGTCTGAGAAACTTGAAAATTTCAGCAAAGTGCAGTGCTCAGATTTTCAAGTTCTTCGGATTTGAATGAAAATTTCTGTTTATATATTAATCCTTATGGTAGTTAAGTAATCAATGACCTTGAAAATCTGAGCAAAATGCAATTTTCTAGATTTTTTTAAAATCATGGATTTTATTGGAAATTTCTGCATAGATGCTATCAAGCGTGCTGAATAAGAATCTGTGGTCCAAGCCTAACATTACACCAATTAGTCGAGTAATTCTCCCCTATCCCTGGGGATAGGGGAGAAAGAATACTTCCCACGTATTCCCTGCGTGTCGTAGAAGGCGACTAAAAGGGAAGGGAGCGGGTGGCTGGAAATCCTCCCCTCTCATTTTTTTTTTTTTTTTTTTTTTTTTTTTTTTTTTTTTTTCCAAAAGAAGGAACAGAGAAGGGGGCCAAGTGAGGATAATCCCTCAAAGGCCCAGTCCTCTGTTCTTAACGCTACCTCGCTAATGCGGGAAATGGCGAATAGTATGAAAGAAAGAAAGAAGATATATATATATATATATGTGTGTGTGTGTGTGTGTGTGTGTGTGTAATGGTAAGGGTTGTTACCGATCTCCACTTACCGGTGATTGTCCCGCGTGTGAAAAGTCACCTCAGGGAGGCTGTATCATCGCTTGTTAACGAGAGGGAGTAGAATCTCGTCCAACTTTTCTCTCCAAACGAGTCTAACCTTTCCCCGGTGCTGGAAGTAGCACAGCCTTGGAACTGCAGGAGCTACTGGAAAAGGGATCCAGGTGTAAAACTAGGACCCTCTTGAGAAAGGGTCTTGGAGCAATTATAAACAGACATATACGTAGGGTTAAGAAGACATGGTTGATATATATATAAGGTTAAGTCACGGGACAATAAGAGAAACTCCTTCCCCATAACACACGCGAGTAGTCACACTGGGCGTGCAGCCTGGCTCGGTGTATACCATCGACTTCATGTCATATCATCTTTATTTTCTTTTAATCTTACTGACACTCACAGTTCATCTCTCTCTCTCTCTCTCTCTCTCTCTCTCTCTCTCTCTCTCTCTCTCTCTCTCTCTCTCTCTCTCTCTCTCTCTCTCTCTCTCTCTCTCTTCTCTCATCAAGGCCGGGCCTTAAATGGAATACAGAGAGATTAATGAAAGGGAAAAATAAGACAAGGGAAGAAGTGAAAACCATTTCTTAAAGATGTACCAGGTCATAGCTATTGGAAAAGACGTGAGACGGTAGAGCATTCCAAAGCTTCGAGGTGTAGGGAAAGAAACAGAAACGGCCCATCCTTGAGTTGCCGACGGCCACACAATTATCACGTGACACAGCAGCCTGTCGAGTATTGCATGGTCTAGCTGGTGGTGGGGGCACATAAGCAGCCAGCTCTCTGGAGGAAAAACCAAAATGATACCTATTAGAAGAAAGTGAACCAACAATGCGGCGTAGGGCAAGTGAGTCGAGTTTTGAAGTGAGCCTGGAACAGTTTATAAGGCGGATCTCTTTCGACTTAACACTGTCAAGTAAGGATGCAGAGCTAGAACCGCCCCAGATGTGAGAGCAGTTCATACAAGGACGAATCAGTTCTTTCTATAAACGGCACAACTGTTCGAAGGAAAAAGAAATTTCTACATCGAAGCAGGACTCTTAGTTTCTTTGAGGTAGTCTTAGCTATTTTCGTAATATGGGGTTCCCAAGATAGAGTGGATAGTAATGCCAAGTACGTTCACTGAGACAAGAAACGGAATTACAGAACCGTCTGTGGAGAGAGGAAAGTTGTGAGGAATTTTCGAGAGTGATGGGCGGAAACTGGGTTTTGGAGGCATTAAACTTAACCAGATTTTGTCTCTTTATTTTCCAACTTAGCATTGTCCGCGAATTTAGATGTCTTACGATGAAGCCCATTATCAGTATCATTAATCTCAGTATGACACACACTGTCAAATACCGACACACAGTGAAGCTAAAAAGCAGATCACCTGACGAGCCTATTATGAAAAGCCGTCAGTGATGCCAATATCAAAAGACTTACTATGCCGTCAGTGATACCATTGCCAGAAGACTTATTATTCCATCAGTGATACCAGTACCAAAAGACCATACAATTTTCATTGAAATGAAAATCAAGTGCTAACGGACTCCACCTACTTGAGGTTACACCGAGGGTGAAAAGACACCTTTGGCGAGGCTGTATCACTGAGAGTACAGTCTCGTCAAGGATCGATTTACTCCAAAGGAGTTCACATTTCCCTGCTACTGGAAGTAAGACGCTGCCTAGGAGCTCAAGAGCCTCCGGAAAAAGATCCTATGCAACTCCAGGACTCTTTCATGGATTTTGGTCATAATATATAAACATTAAACAAATAAATGAAAATCAAAGCCATTTCTATGAAAGAACTTGAAAGATGTGTTCCTGTGCTACATATTTCATATTATGAAATTGCGATTGCTTTTAACAGTGTATTCTTGAACTTATATAACAAGCATGTATCTAAGTATTCTCATAAGTGAAAAGTAAGTGATAATGCAGTAACGATATCTCGTTGCGTATTGTGTATACATTAGTGTCCCCCCCCCCCCCCACACACACACACACACACACACACAAAAGGGTCACGCGCACAGCGAGAGCGTAAGTGGTTTTAGAATTATAATCAACACCAGATGATGGCGTTGAAGATTATTCTGTTGGTGGATGGAGCTTGACGTTGACGGCCTTAATGACCCTGACAGTTGATAGGTCTGAAGTTAAGATGACCAACTTAGATGCTTTGATATCATACAAATGATACCTATAATCAATATGACCAGTGTTTAGCTTCTACTTTACCAACAAAAGTAAGGTGATTTTAAAAAGAGTCATGTAACAAATTCTTCTTAAATTGGGTTTTGTTTGAAATTCCCTGGCATTACAGATGATGACTTGAGACTCGTGTCGAGCCAATGAGCAGTGTCATGGTACCATACAAATCTGACCCGACAAAAGCCTAATGTTAAGATAATAAGATACATCATTACAAGGGTGGATTATACTAGTGACAGTGGCAATAGACTTAAAATCGAATGCCGTACCCATAAAGATTACAATATTGATTTCTTAACAACGCAGCCTATTATCACTCTCATTATATTTATGAGAAAAAGAGCTGGTCCCGAAACAAACCCCTGCGGCACATCTAATGTTATGTCTAACCATTCTGAGGTTTGACCTTTTAATCACGGCCAGTTATTCTGTTCTCTGACCACCACAGTTCAACCTCTTCTGTGTCAAGTGACAACTTTTCCTAATAAATCTTTGTTCCGGGATTGTTACCAAAATTTAAGTTGATTAATCAACTGTTTTGCTTTCATTTGGATGTTATCTATATCAAACGAGATATCAACATTCGTTAGACATGAACGATTCCGTTGAGAACCATGCTAACAATCTCTGGCTAAGAGATGATTCTTTAAATGATTTGTAATCTTGTCTACAATGAAATTTTAAAAGGTTTACCAACTACGGACGTCAAGCTAATTGGGTTTTCGTTGAAAGTAGGTCTCACATAGAGATTGAAAATCCTCCATGGCTGTTTAACTTGTTTACAGAAGAAGGAGCTGGGAGATTTTAGAGCGAAGAGGAGGCGTACAGAAGGCTGGCGCTGAGGCAAATCATTTACTGTTTACAGATGACAAAACTCTAGCAACAGACTTCAGAGGAAAACTTCAGAGGCGGTCATAAAGTTTAGGAAAGTGTGAAAAGGAATATATATATATATATATATATATATATATATATATATATATATATATATATATATATATATATATATATATATATATATATATATATATATTTTTTTTTTCAAACTATTCGCCATTTCCCGCATCAGCGAGGTAGCGTTAAGAACAGAGGACTGGGCCTTTACCTGACCCAATTCTCTGTTCCTTGTTTTGGAAAATTAAAAAAAAAAAAACGAGAGGGGAGGATTTCCAGCCCCCCGCTCCCTCCCCTTTTAGTCGCCTTCTACGACACGCAGGGAGTACGTGGGAAGTATTCTTTCTCCCCTATCCCCAGGGAATATATATATATATATATATATATATATATATATATATATATATATATATATATATATATATATATATATATATATATATATATATATATATATATCCCTGGGGATAGGGGAGAAAGAATACTTCCCACGTATTCCCTGCGTGTCGTACAAGGCGACTCAAAGGGGAGGGAGCGGGGGGCTGGAAATCCTCCCCTCTCGTTTTTTTTTAATTTTCCAAAAGAAGGAACAGAGAACGAGGCCAGGTGAGGATATTCCCTCAGAGGTCCAGTCCTCTGTTCTTAACGCTACCTTGCTAACGCGGGAAATAGCGAATAGTTTGAAAAAAAAAAAAAAACCATGGAAAGCTGTGTAGGTATGTATATTTGCGTGTGTGGACCTATGTATATACATGTGTATGGGGGTGGGTTGGGCCATTTCTTTCGTCTGTTTCCTTGCGCTACCTCGCAAACGCGGGAGACAGCGACAAAATATATATATATATATATATATATATATATATATATATATATATATATATATATATATATATATATATATATATATATATTATCCCTGGGGATAGGGGATTAAGAATACTTCCCACGTATTCCCTGCGTGTCGTAGAAGGCGACTAAAAGGGGAGGGAGCGGGGGGCTGGAAATCCTCCCCTCTCTTTTTTTTTTAATTTTCCAAAAGAAGGAACAGAGAACGAGGCCAGGTGAGGATATTCCAAAAAAGGCCCAGTCCTCTGTTCTTAACGCTACCTCGCTAACGCGGGAAATGGCGAATAGTTAAAAAAAAAAAATATATATATATATATATATATTTATATATATATATATATATATATATATATATATATATATATATATATATATATATATATATATATATATAAGCAGATAAATCTTAGTGATGCGCGTGATAACCACGAAGGAAACTGAAACACGATAAGCCACTAAAGTGCACTCGGGACTTATCGTGTTTCATTTTTTCTCCTGGCTATCATTATATATATATATATATATATATATATATATATATATATATATATATATATATATATATATATATATATAAGGAAATTGTGATACAAGTATCGTGCATCTATGAACGGGTTACAGAAGACATGAAGCGCACCCGCAGGAGGACGTTTGACACATGCTTTTGAGATCGAGTTGGACATTGTTGCAGGTTAGGTTAGGTAATGATTTTAGTTTATGGGTGACGAATCCATTATCTGAAGTTAGCAGAACATGTTAAAGTATTGACATTTACGTGTAACAGAGCACAATGAGTCACACTGGGTTCAGCCAACCAGCATTTAGGTGTTTGGGTGATAGCCCAATAAACTTACACGCAGGCCCGCCACAGTATCCGATTCACGTTCTTAGGATTTGGACGAGAATGAGCCTTCGAGATGCTAAATAATGACATTTGTTTTAAGGTATATAATATGTATTTGTGTGTTAAGACTTTGCATCATATATTCCTCTGGTGTAAGTTTGGTGTTTTTCTGGACATTCCTTTAGTAATGTACTTCTGTTTCCTAACATTCGTATGCCTGTGAATGAGTACGTGCGTTGAACTCTTTGTACAAGTCCAGAAGCGCTTCCACCAGAAATATGCAATCAACTATTCGCTATTTTTTTCTTCTTTCATTCTACGTGTTCCTTCGTCAGCTGTGTTAGGCAGTTTGTCTCTCATTTGTCTTGATAATTAACAACAAAAGGATAGTCACTGACTGAACAGGGTGTTGATGTTCCTGTGTACCGTAGGTGTGGTCTGTGGCGTGTGGTTGGATGAGCTTACGGTCGGTGGTGGCGTTGTTCAGAGGGTGGTTGGGGCATGTGTGGCAAGCCGGGCCTGGGCTGGTGCCAGCCACGGGAGCCTAGGGCTCGCCTGGTCACCGCCGGAGCCGCCAGTGTGACACCACCACCCTCACCAACACCAGTTGTACGTAGCTGCACCCGCCCACGCCCTCCGAGGCTGAGTCCTCCTTACAGGTCCGCCAGCAGCGCAGTTCCGCCAGGATATCCGGGAGCAGAGCCACTGGGAAGCAGTTGGTTGGCCAGGCACCGGCAGCAGTATTTGGACGTAGCGAGTGAATTGCCTCAGTGCCCCAAGGATCATGGTGATGGAGGTGTCGTCGGTCGACTTCGAGGTGTTCGGCAAGGTGCAGGGTGAGTACACTGCCCCTGTCACTCCTTCCCTCCCCCAGGAGGGTTACGCGGGGTCGTGATGACAGCCACACCACCCCAGGTACTGTACCGTCTACCACTGTCTCCTGAGAGTGGACCTGTCACTCAGTACACCTCTGACAGGAGACTTACCATCCTGAGTAGGCAGAGGATGACTAGTCACTCGGTGTGCCATCAGCCTCATAGTGAGGATCGTAAACATCATGTGGTGCAGTCCATAACCCCCCCCCCCCCTGTACTCGCACCTCCAGCTCTACCCATAACTCCACGCTGTACCACATCCACACAGTGTAACCCCGAACAAAACTGTATCCACAACAGTATACTATACCCACAACCCTTTACAGCCTTGCACTGTGTCCATAATCCCTCACCTCTACAAGGTGCTCACAATATCACACTGTACTCATATCATCACTCCCCACCTACAACTCTGTACTGTATCCACACTATACCTATATCTCACACTGTATCCACATCTCCCCACTGTACCACATCCCCACACTGTATCCTCAGCACCATATTGTAACTATAACCCTGCATTGTATCCACAACCCTACAATCCCGCATTGTACTCACAACCCTGCACTGAACCCACAGACCCGCACTGTATCCACAACTCCATACCGAACCCAAAACTCCACACTGAACCCACAAGTCCACACTGTACCAATAACCTTACACTGTATCCACAACCCTAAATCGCCCTCACAACCCCACATTGCACCCAAAAAGCCTGTGCTGTACCCACAGACTTATATTGTACTTACAATCCTACACTGTAACCACAACTAAACCGTACCCACAACCTCACTTAGAACACTGCGCTGCATCCACAATTTCCCACTGTACCCACAACTCCATACTGTGTCTACAACTCTACACTGTACCTACAACCCCACATTGTAACCCATATCCCTGCGTTGTACTCACAACTACTCTTTGATGTACCCTCAACCCCACATTTGTACCACAGCTCTTTTCTGTACCCACGACCCATCACTATACCATTGCCCTACAACCCTTTACAGTATCCACAGCCCTGCACTGTACCCATAATCCCACTCTATGCTCACAAACCCATAGCTCTGTACTGTACCCACAACTCTACACTGTACCTATAACCCCATACTGTGCTCAAATTCCTATCCTGTACCCACAGCTTTATCCGTTAATCACAACCCAACAATGTACCTGCAACACAACACTGTACCCACACTATGCTGTACCCACAACCCCATAATGAACACATAGACTTGCTTTGTACCCAAAAATCCAAACCGTATCCAAAACCCCACAATGTACTTATAACTCTTCACTGTACCCACAACCACACTGAACCTACAGTACAACCCCCACAGTGAACCCACAGACCTGCTCTGTACCCAAAAATCCAAACCGTATCCAAAATCCCACAATGTACTTATAACTCTTCACTGTACCTACAACCCTACTGAACCTACAGTCCCATCCTGTATTTTCAACCCTGTACTGTACTCACAGACCCACAGTGCACTCATAACACAACGCCATATCAGAACCTCGAAATGTACCCACAACCCTACACTAAACCCAACAATCATATACTGCACATGTAGTCCCACACTGCATCCACATCCCTACACTGTACTCACAACGCCACACTGTATCCAAAAAACTATACTGCACCTACAACCACACACTGCACCCACACTTTACGCTGCACTCACAACCTTGCAGCGTAGCCCACAACCTTGAACTGTACCCTGAACACCATGAAGTACCCACGCGACAGAAATGTACCCACAACTTCATTCTGTACCCACAACACCACACTGTACCCACAACACCACTCTGCACTCACTAGAGCACACTGTAAACATAGTTGCCTCAACCCTTCAAATTACCCACAACACACTATGCACAGCCCCACACAGACTCATAATGTACCCACATCCCACACTTTACTTACAACTATACACTTTTTCTGAAAAGCTTACATTGTTCCTGCACTTCTACTCTATGCCCATAACTCCATACTATATCCACAATCACTATAATATTCCCGCAGTTCTCACATTCTCTGACTGACTCGCAATCCCACAGTATTCCCTCCGTCACACACTTTGCCCACAACACCTCACTTCTGGAATCCCACAATCTCCCTAGCCCCACATCATTCCCACAATTAGACACTATTTTTCAACAGTCCGGCGCCAGTCTCCAATTTCCTACCGCAGCTCCTTTATTACAACCCTTAGTACAGTACCACAATGGACCTACATCCTCACACTGTTTCTATACATTGCTATACATCTGCACTGCCCCCCACACCTTGACTCTGTGCCCTAAAGCCTTCCTAGTGTGTTCCCCTCGTGCCTTGTTCCTATGGCCTCCTCCTCTCACCCACTGGCCTCCTACTCGTCCTTTCCCGTCAATAAACTGAGCCCATTTCTTTTTCCTAGAATTCCCAGGTGATCATCGTATCTGGCAACCCACCGACTCTTTTTTTTTTTTTTTCTTGTGGGGGAGGGAACAGTAATACCACACGATCCCAGCGTCACCTCACCCTCAACATGGTACTCACAACACTTGTATTATTTCGACACTACAGCCACAACCCCACCCGGACTTGGCTTGCAGCTGGGCTGGCCAGGTAAGAGTTTGTTGGGTGCCAAAGTGTGTAGCGTCACTTGAGCCCCGACGATCGCTGCTCCCCGGAACCATTAAAAGGGTCTTTCCCTCCCCCTGAATATAACCAGAAACTCCTACTGCAACTGCACTCTATAAGAAATAAATATTATGATCTTAAAGTGTATATATCTTTATTCATGGACACAAACCTTTTTATCTTTTTTAAGCTCATGACTCTATTTCTTCCCTCTTGAACTTTAACAAAAATCTGTGGTCGTTCCACATCTCACAACGACATAAGAGATCTTTTTGGTACGTATGTATAGCCTGGGACCGAGTACCACTGAGTCAAAGTCTGTCTAGGTTGATGATTCACAAGAGGCGAGCGTCTTGTTCCAGCTGTCCTGATGAGAGAGGCAGCGTCGAACACTAGCCTTCATGCCATATAGGCAACAGGTGTTTAGTAGTCACTCCAGAAGGTGCATGGGCAGCCTAGCTGTCAGCGTAAGGTTGTGTCGAAAAGAGAGTCGAAGAGCTACAATTCGAATTCTTTTGAGCTACTAAGGGTCAATTAGATAAAAGGACTCTGGTGTAGTAAGTCTTCTGGTGATCTAAAGGCCAAAGCAAGCAGTGCTAAGCAGCAGTAACAAGGACAAACAAAATTCTTGGATTCATAGGAAGGACTTTGAACATTAAGTCACTCTCTACTACAACTCGCTGGTGCGTCCCCGTCCTGAATATTGTGTTCAGTTAGGGTCACTTTACTTAAGGAAAGACATAGACAGGATGGAGTGAGTACAGCGGCGGGCTTTTGAAATGATTCCCAACTTGTGAAAAAAATAATACACACACACACACGCACACACACACACACACACACACACACATTTTTTTTTTTTTTTTTTTTTTTTTTTTTTTTTTATACTTTGTCGCTGTCTCCCGCGTTTGCGAGGTAGCGAGGTATATATATATATATATATATATATATATATATATTAAAAAAGGTTATAAGATGATCTAATACAGGTATTCATAATCATTAAAGGCTTGGATGATTTCGATCGAGCTACGTTTACGCATAATCTTGGTAAATGTTTCGCTTTTAATCTACGACTGGCATTATATTCGCGCCTCCTAACTTATACGATAAGTTTACAGTTCTTCCTCTTTAAATATTCTATATGTCTTTCTACACCTACTACAATAATACACAAGTGTCTCTTCTCTTTCACTACCACAAACAGCCTCGCTAGGACCCGCTAGTCAATTGCTGTTTTAATTTAGTTGTATTCAGCAGAGTCGTCAGTGTGGTAGGAGGTCGGGGAAGTAGAGAGGAGCGTGTGTGGTAGGAGACGGAGGTGCTAGGTATTGTCCGGGAGGCAGCAGGAGCAGCAGTATCTTGCTATTTTTACCTTGTGTCTCCTGGTGCCATCGCCACCTGTAGAGCGGGCGGGTGCAACGCTGCTGGCGGGACGCTTCCTCCCCGCCAGACCCATAAACTTCCCCAGAGACTTGTGTCGGGGGATCCCCTCTCTCCCGTAAAAGGTCTCTCCTTGCCATCTGGCTCACCTCAGAGACTTGTATTGGGGGATCCTCTCTCTCCCGTAGAGGTCTCTCCTAGCCATCTGCCTCACCCCAGAGACGTGCCGGGGATACTCTCTTCCCCAGAGGCCTCCCTTGACCATCTGGCTCTCCCCAGAGTCTCATGGTGGGGAATCCTCGCTCTTCCCCAGAGGTCTCTCCTGACCATCTGGCTCTCCCCAGAGATTAATGGTGGGGAATCCTCGCTCTTCCCCAGAGGTCTCTCCTGACCATCTGGCTCTCCCCAGAGACTCGCGGTGGGGGATGCTCTTCCCCAGAAATCTACCCTGGCCACTTGGTTCTCCCCAGAGACTCGCGGTGGGGGATGCTCTTCCCCAGAAATCTACCCTGGCCACTTGGTTCTCCCCAGAGCCTCGAGACTGGGGGGATCCTCTCTCCCCACAAGTCTGTCCTGGGTGTCTGGTCGTCTCAGATGGGGTCTGCCCTCACAACCACACAGTATTCCCTCCGCCACACACCAGCACAGGGCAGTCACCGTTCACTTCCACACACTCATCGTCACCCGTCATGACAACAGATGATCACCACACATGTAACATGTGTCCGAGTAAGACTGGTATCTGTGATCTCGTGATGATCGGAAGTGAAATGTGGTACGTCGCATTTTGGCTACGGTATAGACGAATTGAGAGAAAGGGATGCTCTCTCTCTCTCTCTCTCTCTCTCTCTCTCTCTCTCTCTCTCTCTCTCTCTCTCTCTCTCTCTCTCTCTCTCTAACGAGGTATATCACCGGTACCAAACACTTGGGTATCGGGAGGGTTAGCGACTGCTGTGCAATGAGCCACCACTTCAGTGTCTGTCAAATGTCACTCTTTTGGCAAAGGTAGGTAGCTGCTGTCTATTCTTTCTGTCTCACCCACCTGCTGGCTTTCATCCACAAACATGTATCTCTCCATCTCACACATAACACTTGACAACACGTAACTCTCACGACTCGTTCTTCGTAACTCTAGATTTTCTTGCGCTGAGAGTTACGCGCTGACCCTGAATTTTGGCATGATGCAGTCGTAAGAACGCGCAGGTATTCTGTTAGGACTTTACATGGTAGCACTGCCACAAGGGACACTGTCCCTCGGGAGGTAGGTGAGGCTGCTCAGTAAGGTAGGTAGGATGGTTCTCTGAAGAGGGGAGGCTGCTGCTCAGTAAGGTAGGTAGGATAGGTTCTCTGAAGAGGTGAGGCTGCTCAGTAAGGTAGGTAGGATGGTTCTCTGGAGAGGTGAGGCTGCTTCTCAGTAAGGTAGGTAGGATGGGTCTCTGGAGAGGTGAGGCTGCTCGTAAGGTACGTAGGATGGTACTCTGAAGAGGTGAGGCTGGTCAGTAAGGTAGGTAGGATGGTTCTCTGAAGAGGGGAGGCTGGTCACCAAGGAAGATATCTTGTGGCGGGGAGGTAGTTCAGTTAGCGATGTGGAAAGGATAATTATCGTATTGTTCTGTGAACTTCTTAGGTCATATTGCTCTGACGGTTTACATAAATGTCACCGGTCTTGTGTATACGTATGCCGTGGGTACAGGTGTGCTGTGTGTAGGTCTACTGTGAGCACAGGTGTGTCGTGGGTGCAGGTGTTTCATGAGTGCAGGTGAGTCGTGAGTTACGCACAATAAACACTTATTTCCTAAAAGAACATCGACGGAAGATTACCATAAGGCACTGGTCGAGAGAGTCAATACGATGCTGTGAGTAGGACTTTTGGTCTATTGTTTTTCATAAAAATCTCCGCTACATTTTGAAACGGTCGTCATATATCTTTCGGTAGATTCTTCTCTCTCTCTCTCTCTCTCTCTCTCTCTCTCTCTCTCTCTCTCTCTCTCTCTCTCTCTCTCTCTCTCTCTCTCGTGTGTGTGTGTGTTATATTTTCAATATTTTTCTTTCGAGAGTGAGGGCAAGTATGGCCGACTCTTAGCTTAAGATGTTTGTGGGTATAAGATGTGCGTTACGCCTGGCGGGAGTCGTTATCTGGGGAAACTAAAAGAGGCGGTGATATAGCGGCCACAGGTTCAGGCTGTGTGACGCGCTTCCCTCGCGACCTGGTAAAAGGTTGGTTGATATGTTGGGCGGGATGCACGCCCACCCGCCGCCCTCGTCCTGAGTCAGCGCTCTCTGTTACACGACAGATCTTTAGATACGTTGAAGGTTAGACACCCAGCAACTGCTGGGCTGGAGGCAGTCGGGTGAATGTCCCTGTCGTTCGTTGAGGATAGCTCGCTGCCTCCTGACCGGTCGGTCGCCATAGATCTCGGCGCCACAACAACGCAGTCTGATCGAGATCGTTCAGCGCACTACACTCAGACTTTGCCCGCTGTTTCTTCCTCCGTGTCCCTATGATCTTGAGAAATGTCCTGTCTGTGAATAAGTTTATGACGGAGACACAAATCATCAACGAGAGATCAGAGTATGACTGACGCATCTAATGTTGCACATTGTCTGTCTCATGATGTATTAGATGCTGCAACTGTCTGTCTCATGATGTATCTTGTGTTGCAACCTTCTTTCTCTTGACGAGCCTGGTGTTGCAACCATTTGTCTCATGATGCATTTAGTGTTGCCTAGTGTTGTAACCTTCTGTC
This sequence comes from Panulirus ornatus, assembly GCF_036320965.1. Taxonomy (NCBI): domain Eukaryota; kingdom Metazoa; phylum Arthropoda; class Malacostraca; order Decapoda; family Palinuridae; genus Panulirus; species Panulirus ornatus. The sequence continues at coordinate 17,837,839 of NC_092231.1, read as the reverse complement.
TCGTGAAGCATCTGGTGTTGCAACAGTCTGTTTCATATCAAGGACAAAATCTGGTAGTCAAAAACATGTTGCTGAGCTTCGTGTGAGGCGAACATCCACTCACTAGTATGTCTCTTGTCTGACGAATTTAGGAAATTCCTGATCACAACATATACGCTCGGTCAGAAAAGTATCGGTACACAATGTGTGTTAAACATTATGACACACGTCCAACGGATACTGAGAAATATGTGTCTGACCTGCTACACGTTGGTAGCCCTGATGTCAGGAGTTGCCATCTCGGCTAATGGCGATATATCACGTCAAATATTTACGGAAATGTTATCTTTCTATATGAACAATGTATGATATTACATACGCCTTGAGAATGTCGTCTGTAGCACCTGTTTCAGCATGTGGCTAACGCGTTGCTGTGCGTCGGTGACCACCAAGCTGCCGGGAAATATCACATCACAAACGCTGTAGACTTCTGCCTGTTGCCAGTGAGCTGTCCATCATAACTGGTGTGACCATAACCTTAGTGACAGACAGTGACTATGTTAGCTGAAGTGCCACAGTGTGTGTGTGGTGTGTCCCATCATAGGTCGAGTAATGAAACTGTGACCTTTATCTCAGGGTCGCAACTTTAGCGGTGTGGTTCACACCTGACGGACTAACCACAGCCAGGCATACCAACCCTCCTACACCAGGAACTGGTCCAGTCATTACCGAAAGCGTCGGATCTATTGTGTGTCAATACCTTTTTCTATTCAGTGCACCAAGCACACTTATCACTGGGATCTTATCTCAACTAGAAAGAAAAAAAGCATGAAAATATTGCATTTTGTCCTAAAACGAAAAAAAAAAAACTAGTCAATTTGCAGCATACTTCACAAATTCAACTCCATCAAAAGCTCGGTAAAGTTCTTTATGAACAATGATGGTGTGTAATAGACTGTACTGATATTTCAGGGGAAGTTGGGAGACGACGAGGGACGGGTGACGTGCAGAGGTCATGACAGAGTTGGCCCAGATCTGTGTATGGTATGAGGTGTGGCACACGCCATCCCTGAGAGAGGGAGGCACGGAGGTCACAGTGAAGTGTCATAATGCTGCAATAAGCAGGTATACTGATGATTACAGGAAAGGTAAATTGTGGACGAATGAACGAGACCCAGAGGGTAGACAGATCACTCGAGTCCCTGAGACTCACGGGATAGGTAAACCATTGATTGAGGCTTACAGTGTAGGTAAACAAGTGTAGACTTGTCACTGAAGGTTTACATGATAGTTAAACCATTATAGACTAGTCACTGAGGATCACATGACGGACAAACCACTGTAAATGAGTCAGTAAATCTTACAGGAGCAGTTACGGGGTACGTAGCCTAGCCGTTTCTCTCTTACTATAGAATGTTTTGGGCTCGGTGCATGATGCATGCCAAGGAAGATTCAGAGGGTGGCGAATGTCATCATAAATCTTGGGTGTGCTCAAGGCCGAGGTTGATTTAAGGGTTGAGGATTTATCTAGATTAAACTAAAGAGTAGCAGAAATGAAGGTTGTAAACGGTAGTGGGCACAAAAATCACCTCAGCGACAGTCTATATAAAGTAAGTGACAAAAAGAGAGAATCGTTTGTGAGATAACAGATGTTGCCAACCGTAATGTCTTAAATCATCCTGGAGATCATAGAAATAGAAATCTTTACAGAGAATAATATAGAGAAATATATCAGATATACAGTTAGTCTTTGGTTGTAGCTAATGTTGATTTGACTAAAAAAGAAACTTAGTAACATTAAAAAGAAATCAATTATATGGCGTATACTTGAATAATATCACAGCAAGGATTAGGGGGATCCTCAATGTATTCCGTAAACAGGTTGAAGTTATACATTCTCATAATTAGACAAAAAAAAAAAAAGAAGACCCAACATTGTTTGATGGAATGAGGCTATACGTTGTTGTTGTTGTTTTCTCTTTCTTTACTAATAAGAATGAAGGGGAGGAACACGGGAGCCGACATAGCAATACGCTCGGACGACAAACTGCGAAAACAGCAAAACCTTCAGTCTTTGCGGAAATACGAGTTCTCTTTTAATGAACATCTTGTTCACAAATATTCTTTTCACTTCTTAGTGAAAGATATTATCGATAATGATTTTGTCATTTTTGTAGACAGTATAAGAAGATATTTTGGAGGATGAGCAAAGACATCTCTTCAAGTACGCGGCTAGGCTTACGTCACACGTTTCATACTCTCTCTGTGTACATTGATTTATTGAGCTAGTAAAACAGTTTCCTGTCTCATGGTTACGGTGCAGTTCCTCTGAACGGCTTCTCCTGGTTCAGGCATGCAGGCCATGAGAGTTTAAGGCAGGATGGTTCATGGTACATACTGATCCAAAGTGGATCGTTTGAGGTTCAGAAAGTATGTCTCGTCTTGCATGTTATCTTAATTAAGAATTACCAAAACAGTGTATGATACAGACAGCAGTGCTTTTCCCTTTCATGAACCATAGTTAACTGGGGTGATGGAAAATTCTCATATCTGTCCAGGTTCTTTTTTTCTATCTACCATTATTTCTGTTATTACATATATATGCTTTGGAAGGAGGTAAATAAGGTGCAAAAGACAAGAGAACAAATGTGAACATCGGTGTGGGGAAAAAGGGAAAGTGATAACAGGTAGTGATGAAATGAGGAGATGGAGTATTTTGAAGGGCAGATGTAGGATGTTTTGGTAGGGGTGGTATACGAAGTGAGTCATACCGTTGCGACTGGCGCAGCTCCTAAGGCAGCAGATTTCTAGTATTACTCGTTTTATTGGCAAATGTGTATAGACACTCGTGTAAATTCATGAAGCTGTCATTTCCTATCCTCGTTCCTCATCAAAAGTGTATACGTATCTACATCTGTGGTTCTGAGACGTGGCTATTTCGGGTTCTGTAAATGGAGACACTCAAGCTAGTGTCCCTCGCATTCCTCATCAACACCTGACACTGACTTTAGCTTCTCATTCACAAGCTCAGTTACACCTTCACTCGAACCAACACTGTCATGTGATGACTGGAGGACGTCACCGTCCACGTGCAGGTTATCTCTCCTCTCATGTCCACATTTACAGCCCTCTCTCGTGCAACAAGGGTGTACTCACTAGGTTCATCATTCATTATTTTCAGCCGTTATTTCCTTTAGGTTTGTTTATTTTTCGTGGTTTCTTGTCCACAAAACCAAGAAATCACCTCTCCCTTTATCTTTACCTTTTCCGTTAGCATTTCTTTTGCTTTCCATGGCTGAACTAATCCACCACACAAGTTACCGCCTTTGCCATGTACCAAATGGATTCTCTGTCTCTGCCGTCACAGCAGTAATGTACAATTTCCTGTTACCTTCACCGTGGTGTTGTGTTCCACACTTGTCTCCCACACGTTCAGGTTTAAAGGCTGCGTTTTCTGCTTTGCAACAACACTTCTTTCGCCTTCTTTGCTAAGATTGCCACATGTTCTGAAGTTCTACAACACGCTACTGGACAGAGATGAGTCAAGAACTGTCCGACCAAGACCATGAGACACGTTTTCTAAAGAAATGAGTGATCAATACTGCTGGTACTGTTCTCGTCAGCGGACGTAAGAAAAAAAGTATATGGTAGAAGTCTTAGTCATCATATGTAAACTGAATTTAAAGATTTTCGCCGAGAGCGGAAAGTTTATATATCGTCGCTATCTGGGCCGTCATGAGGCGGGGTTGAATGATGGCTCCGTCACCCCCGATAAGAACATTCTACTTCACGCTGTCATGGGCTAGATAGCTGTATCACACGTTAGAATGACATAGAGGCCCATAAGACTTAATAACGGTGGCAGACGTCAGGTATAAACCAGATACTACCGGTCTTTGGAGGGTGGGGGTAACATGACGTGACCCGACCATCTGTGCTCCTCATGTTCTGGTGTGAACCATATATAACCAAGTGTCAGTAGATGTTGTCGCTCTGGTACATATGTGAGATTCATCCGAAATCACTATATCTTTATGTAGGCAAAAAGAAATTTCGTCCGATGTGAATCTCCACAATTATCATGTTCATTACCTTCAAAAGCCTACGACAGATTCTACCGAACGGTTGGCAGCAAGCGTCCCCCGCCCAGCCATACCAGAAGCTGCCTTGGCTGACACACGATGATGCGCCGATAACTGTGACGCTCGACCTTGACCAACCTATGACAAATATCATTTCTTATTTCTTGTATAGATAAATACATTTCATACGCAAGACTTTTTCAAAAATCATACACTTCTTGGCTATGTTGACGGAGACACAAAAATACACATCCAAGCAACAAAAAAAAAAACGAGCAACGAGCACACGAACGCACACACACACACACACACACACACATACACACTGCAAACGTATTGCCAGAGTCCCATATTAAGAGAATAGATAAGGGGACAAACTATGTAAGGAAGTGAGCTCCACACTGAGTAATGAGAGGTGGGGTGATTACCAATGCATATGGACCCGGTAGCGAGATTAGTAAGAAAGAGGGTTGAGTATTTTGAAAGGATCTGACTGAATGCGTAAGCGATTTTGATGCAAGCTATCAAGTATTTGTGGCGGGTGATCTGAAGAAGTGAGTGGTTATGTGGGAAACGATGATGTGATTCAAAATGGAGAGTAACCTCTAGGGTTGTGTACTGAAATGGGACTGGTGAATAGAATTACTTGTTTTCAAAAAAGGGACATATAATTGTACATGGGTTAGTGGAGCTGGGGGTCAACGAGAGTGAATGGATTACGGGCTAATTGATAAGCGTGCAAAGAAGGCATTCTTGGATGTATATATACTGATAAGGGCAACTGAGGAGACGGCAGGGCGAGTGCAAAAGTTTGTAGTAGATTACGATAAAGAGGATATGGCATGTGTAGGGAAGCGGATGGTGTAAGTGAGTTAGCTTAGAAGAGTCTTGTGTGCGGAAATACCAAGAGAGATTGGGTGATGAATGACTTGAGGGGGAAGTTAACGAAGGAATGATAGGTATTTACGGATGCACTGCTTACATGTACAGATGAAATGTGTAGCATATCCAGGGAGGGCTGTAGGCTTTGGTAGTGAGTGGTAGGATAAGGAAGTTGACAGTGAAAGAAAAGAGGTGTACGAGGGTTACTTGCAAGGAAGGATTGCGAGTGACTGGGAGATGTACAAGAGAAGCAGGCAGGAGGTTAAACTGAAGGTTGGAGCTGAAAAAGAGGGCAAATGGAAGATTCGGTGAGAGAGTATCTGCAAACTTTAGGATGAGTAAGGAAGTCTTGGAAGGTGAATAGTGTGAGGGGAACAAGAAAACAAATAGAGGCATCAGTGAGTGGAGCATGTGAAGAAATGGTAATAGGTAAAGCAGAGGTAAAGAAAAAGTGGAATGAGTTCTATGGTCTGTTGAAGGTACATATTCAGAAGTAATACCTCCGAAATTTGAGAATTCACTTTTGTACCCCATGCACCACTAGTCGTCAGGCACCTGAAACTAAACCATACTTATACTGAAAATCCTAACCAACCAACCAACCAACATCATTACCCCCTTTCTTAGGAATTTCGGCTGCAATCCCATCCCCCCCCCCCCCACCAGATGCTATGCCACACTTCATCTTATATGAGGCTTTCACATCTGTTTATATTCAACCACTTGCCATGACTCTCTCTCTCTCTCTCTCTCTCTCTCTCTCTCTCTCTCTCTCTCTCTCTCTCTCTCTCTCTGCATACCTCCACGTTCCAAACACCCATGACTTGTAGACGTTGACCTGTGACCCAACATTATGAAGCAACGTTTGTGGACGTCGACCTTGTGACCCAGCATTGTCAAGTAAGGCTTATAGACGTCGAACCATAACCCTACTTTGTGAGGCAAGGCTTGTGAACGTCGACTTCTGACCCAGTCTTGTGAATCAAGGTTTGCGAACGTCGCCTGTGAAACAACTTTATGCAACAAGACGTGTGATAGTCGACCCATGACTCACTTCTGTGAATCAAGGCTATGAAGCAGGCTTTGTGAAGCAAGGTAATCGGACGTCGACCTGTGACTCAGCTCTGTGAAGCAAGATGGTCGTACGTCGACCTGTGACAGCTCTGTGAAGCAATGCTCCTCGTGTTGCCAGTCGTGTGGCGAGTCAACTGAGTCACAGGTTTATTTAATGGACGGTCCACCTTACCACCTCGCTCCCCATCCACACATCCAGTGTTCGCGAAGCCTAGCCATCATCTTTAAACTTCGTTCCTTATCAAAATGATAATTTCCAGTAAAACAAACTAAAGATTTCACAGTAGAAAAGGAGTCAAGCCCAAAATATCGGCCATGCCAGCCAGAACTTTGCCCCTGGAGGCAGGGAATCATCATGTGCCCGGGAACAGCCAGCCTCGTCACGATCACCCAAACAAATCCTCACTGTGAAAATAGCTGTTTTCTGGTCGGCCAAGACGGGCGGCACATGACCGAATTTATGCAGAAAAAATAAATCCTCTCGCTGCTTCGCTACAATTGTGCCAATTTCACTGCGATGCTTTAGAAATGTATTTTTCAGCAGTGGTAATTCCACACCCCCGAGGTCCGCAGCTGCACCAGCTGCAGCAGCTCTCGTACAGCTTTGCCATCCTACACAGCTGCCACTTGCAGCCACCGTTCCTCCGCTCCTCGGTGAATGACTTCAAAACAATTTCGATTTTCCTCGACCGTGTATTTCAGTATAGCTGTGGCAGGAGTGTGTACTAGCCTAGCTGCCAGCCGCAACAAGTCTTAGTGTGGTAGTCATGAGGCCGCGAAGCAATGTACCCAAACAACACACAAACCGTTCTGTCATTTGAACTCCGCACAGAAGTCAGGTAAACAAGTGAAATACCAGCGGAAGTTCATAACGAATATATATATATATATATATATATATATATATATATATATATATATATATATATATATATATAGATAGATAGATAGATACATACATACATACATACATACATACATACATACATACATACATACATACGTACATACATACATACATAGCTAGATATTGATCCCTGGGGATAAGGGAGAAAGAATATACCATCGTATTCCCTGCGTGCCGTAGAAGGCGACTAAGAGGGGTGGGATATAGAAACTGGAAATCTTCCCCTCCGGTGCTACTTTCCAAAAGAGGGAACGGGAAAGGAGCCAAGTGAGGATCTCCCTCTTAAGCTCAGTCTCTGTATTGGACGCTACCTCACTCATGCGGGAAATGGCGAGAGTATGAAAAAGCGAGAGAGAGAGAGAGAGGGGGGGGGGGGGGGTTGCTGGACTCTTCCTGCTTGAAGTTACGCCGCGAGTGAACATCCACAATTGGCGAGACTGTATCACTGGGAGTGCGGATTCGTCAAAGAATTCGCACCAAAGGAGTCCACATTTTCCTGCTGCTGGAAGTAGCACAGTCTTCGGTTGCACTAGCCTTCGGAAAGGAGGTCCCGAGTAACTCCAGTTCTCTGTTTAAGAAAAGGGTCCGGGAGGAAATATTGATAGAATGAATATATATATATATATATATATATATATATATATATATATATATATATATATATATATATCGCCATTTCCCGCGTTAGCGAGGTAGCGTTAAGAACAGAGGGAATATCCTCACTTGGCCACTTTCTCTGTTCCTTCTTTTGGAAAATTCATAACGGGAGGGGAGGATTTCCAGCCCCCTGCTGCCTAATGACAAAACTGAATATTGTGAAAAATCTAATTCAAAGCATCTTTACTTAACGGCTGCGTATATATGAACAGAATAATGTTTTGATTTTTATTCCTACTGTCATATAGACCTAAAGGTGTATTTTCCTACTTTCATATAGCTCTGGAAGCATATATTCCTGCTGTCACACAGCCCTAGAGGCATATATTCCTACTGACGCTGCTTCTTCGCCACCTTTTCCTCGGACCTGCGAATCGATAAACCAAACTATAACTTTTCAATTATCTTTAGTTTTTGTACAACATTTAAAAATTCCCATGGTTTCTTTTTAACACCACTATCTTTAGGGGCCATTGTTGCTTTGTTCACTTTGTATGCTAATAAATGCAAAACAGGCATAGACATGAAAGCAAAACAAGTGCAGTTCAGACGCGTTGTTGTCAACTTTGAGAAGTAAGAACTGCTTTCTGGGGATTGGCGTACAGCGTACTTAGTTCTAAAGTCCGTTGAAGCGAGGTCCTTTGAATCGAAGCTTTACTCAATTTGAGGAGAGGCATTTGTATAGAGTGTTTTGACTCTTAGTTGACACCGCAAAGAAATGCAGTTGAACATATACGTTCTTGAATTATAAAATCTGTGACCCCACCGAATCCATTCAAATACATAAATCAGAAATAGAAAAAGGGTCCTGCGGTTTGAACCAAACTACTGTAAATGCCTATCAAGTTTCATGTCAAGCATCCCTAAAACAAAGGAGTGTCACAAAACTTTGTTACGAGGAGGAAAATAAGGTAGGAACTTAAAAGAAGTGTTTCCTGTCGAAATACAAAACGTCGAGCTACCGTTACAGCACAACTGTAGAAACATTGCCAGACCATGTTCGGTTTAATAAACTGGTGACTTTTTAAGTCCGAGACGTTTCTGATGCCTGGTCATGCACTCAAAAAAGACGTGAGCCCCATGAGTGAAAATGTCGTTATGGAGCCCTTGCTGCTAGATCTGTAATGATAACGTATTCTCGCCGGTCCGAGGATGTCCATGTCAAAGAAACAGTACAACCAAAGACATTCTTTTACAGTAGTCATATGACTGGGGTGTATGAATGTAGCGTCCACATACCCTCTGCGAGGCGCTAGCTGGCCTGCTGTCACGTGCCAAGGACGAGCAGCGGAATGCGCACCGTCAACCCACCGCCAACTGAGCTTTCTAGAATATCTCGACAACACAGCCGCATCGTGCATCCTGCATCCGATATGCTACCAAGACTTACTGTTTTATCAGTGATAATGTGTGTACAATGGAGAGTGTTTTATCAATGATAAGGTGTGGACAGTGGAGAGTGTTGACAAGGGACAGCACCGTGAGAGCCTTGACTGCTGATGCATCGTAAATGCCAGTTTGTCGCGGATGGGATGGAATGGTGTGTCTAGCGGATGTTTTCCTTTCTAGTATGATAAATATTATATAGATCTATTTTTTTCTTCTTTTTTCGTTCCTTATGAATACTTAGGCTCCCATTTGTACGAATTGAAAACTATGATTGACACATCCAGACAGTTACTGACAAAAAAAAAAAAAAAAATGGAAATTAGTGATAATGCAGCCTCAAGGACGACTAGTGTTGACATCTTGGCCACCAGCGATCAACACCGACTAAAGCAAAAATAGCATATATGACAAAAGCAAAACTTCTTACAGTTTGACGAACTTGATTGTATGAAACCTATAATCACAACTTCATTCCCAGCAATTCATACGTCAGACCTTGGGTCATCTGATGGTGTCCCTACAGGAGTAATAACTGTAGGGCTTTATGACAGTAGGAATACGTACATACCTGTAGGGCTATATGACTATATGATGTATGCCTCCAGGGCTATATGACAGTAGGAAAATACGCCTTTAGGGCTATATGACAGTAGGAATAAAAATCAAAACAGTAGGAATAAAGATCAAAACATTATTCTACTCATATAACCGCAGTTGAAGCTGGGTAATATATGTTCCACGAGGGAGCAAGTCTCTGATAGCCAACCAAAGCGTTGTCAGGTTACCACCTGGTGAATCAGAGGTATTTGCTATGCTCGTGTGTTGGACAGTTGCCAAAATGTGAAACGTATCAAAGGTTGCATCGTCTGGGGTAAAGCTCCAATGATGTACACAAATACAGCACAAAATGGCAGCGCCCCTGCGGCTCGTGATGATGCCAGGAGCTGTTCCTTTCCTGACTGGTCTGCCGAACACGTCTATTATTGGCTGGTGTCATGCCAGCGTCTGGATGGGGATGATGGCAGTGAACCTGATCCCCCGGTTATACTCGTTTCACAAAGTTCCTCCATGTCTGAAAAATGACTTCACAAATTCGTTATTATTTCTTGATAAAAAGAATTGTTTCGAGTTTTTTCAAGTTTTGAGCAAGACAACACGACTCTGCACAATAATGTTTCGGTCCCTGGGTATGACAGCGAGGCCTCTGACGTGGCCCAAGTAAAGTCTGACGTGGGTCTTCTTTTCCTTTGGGTTCTTAACGTCGCAAAAAGTATTAAACAATAGTTTCGTGATGTTCAGGTCCTATGGAATAGGTGTCGTTTCCCGTTATGTTTGATTCCATCTGCGATTCCTATTTCTTAGCATTTTAGATGTGTATGACGGGTGAACTACACTGGTGTAGTCTGCACCTGCAGGAACAGCTTCTGACGTACCGCAATCCCTTTAGCGGGTCAGTGGACCATGAGTATCATACCCTGACCCTTAACCTAACTCAGGAACACTATACGAGGCGGAAAATGTAACACTTTAAAAATGCTCGATTCTATATTTGCTTTTAGTCGTTTCTATAAAGCTCTTTCAAAGATTTTTCTGAGAATTAGAACTCATTACGTTGATTCTTTCACTGTACAGTAAATATTACCTCTAATTTTGTTTGCAGGGTGATTAACAGAAAGGACAGCCGATATTGTCTTGGCTAATATAATGTATCAATAATAAGATTCCACCAAGAATTTAAAAGTTTATGACGTGAAAGTAAATAGTTTATTACGTGCAATATATAGGACATGTTCATAGGCATTCCCAGCCAGCGTTTGCAAATAATGTTTTGTACCATAAATCTTATGACTCACAGTGTTCTCGTCGTGTTATCCCCCCCCCCTACACTGCACTTCAGATCAATCCTTTACGTCATATCTTATGACCATAATATAAACATCAGAGGGTTGCTGTTGATACTGTCCAGCTCGACAGTATGGCGAAAAGGTCAGTGTTATACTTGACAAATTTGATAGCGACTTACTTATCATACATAAAAGAAAATAGAACCAATCAGAAATAGTCATAACCGTAATACAAAATATATATACAAACTAGATAGTCTGACCACAGTTCATGGAATTCGCAAGTCGATAGTACTTGGGCTAGTCGGTAGATCAAACCGACCGAGTCTCCACAAAATCCCATGGGCGTCACTGTCTCTAAGGGATGATATAACCAGTGTTGTGATATGAGTTACGGCGCCATACGGACTTCCTTCCAGCACAATGTATACCGTCTCGAGTTCCTTCCCACAGCCAGTCCCTGGAGACTGCACTTCCACGAGAGACCCCTTACTTCAACTGACGTTCTCAGGTGAATTACTAGATCACCCATTGACCCCTGTCAGCCGGAATGCACCACACTTTGCTCAAAACTCACGAGAGATCATCAGTCTCCTCTAGAGTGCGCTTACGGAAAGGTTGGTGTTAATAAAGTACAGCACGTCCATCAGGTTAATATACAGGTGAAACCAATTTGTTTCAAAAAATGTTCTCTGGTTATCCGCAGATTCCCTATCTGTGACTTGACTTTAAATATTTAGAGAACGATATTCTTGGTGATTATACCTGAACGTCATCCAACACTTATGATTTGACACAGTTTATCAGATTCCATGCAATTATACTTATGATAAAGATCTAACTAGGACAAATTGCTGACAACTCATACCAACATTTGACACTGTTGCCTAGTCGTAAAACACTTATCATTCATAATTTATTACTGAAGCAAACCAAAACTAAAATTTTGTAACAAACGTAAGGAAACTTTCTATTATTGGAAATTATAGTGTCCAGCAGGTAAGCTATCATGCAAGACTGCAAGTTTATGTTGTAAACGCTCAAACTTGTCTCCGCCAATCATGATGCCTGGAACTGCTCCACGTAATTAGAGTAACGAGGAGAGGATACGAGGATTATTACATCGCTTTTGCTCTTTCACCAGTCACGCCTTTTCATTGGGTCCACATCCGCCAATCATTACTCTACCCGTGACTTTACTGCGCACTTCAATACCTACGCAGCTGTAGTGGCAGGACTTGGTAAAACTCGAAGCTATATAGTTTGTCTGCTGTGTTATTACTTACCTGGTCACACTGCATAACTGTAGAAGCTGACATGTGTGACTTCGACGACGCACTTCTTTCTAATGCATTGAACTTTTTACTACGTCTTAATTTTTCTGCATCTTACCCTCATTACCAAGCATTTATACTAGCATGCAAACATATGAAAATAGTTGCATCCTGATAGTTCAATCAATTCGTTACTTTACATCGTTGGAAACAATACAATCACAAGTTGTTATAAATCTTCGATATCACTTCATGAACAAAAGGATTACCATATTCTGTGAAAGTAGAAATTAACTTAAATATGACAGTCCACAACAATCCTAAGGCCTAGAACGGATTATGAGGTGGTCCATGAACACTCCTAATCGTCCAGGAGCCTGTATGTGCCTCAGAGGAAGATTCAGCAGCATCCATAACAGTTTAAGAGGCTTAGCTATGTTGCCAGGCTAGATTATGAGCGTCCCTGAACTCCAAACGAACTAAGGGCCTCGTTGTGTCATCTGCCGTCGTTTTACGTTAAAACGACGGTCATCATCTCCCAGTCCGGGAGGCCTGTTTGAGACTTAGGCATGATTCACAAGTACCTGGCTAAGGCCATGGATAAGTTCTTGGACTCGGTCTCAGCCTCAATTACATAATCCTTATACCTGCTGTCAGATTATTAGTGCCTTATTAAAAATTCGTACTCTGTAGGGTACGACATAAGTAAAATTTGAACGCACATATATATATAAATATATATATATATATATATATATATATATATATATATATATATATATATATATATATATAAGCCAATCATTTAGTGTCAGGAATGAGGGTATATTTGTACCCTAACCTTAAAACTTAGGCTCGCCACCGGCTGGCCTTGTGCCTGATGAAACCTGGAGAATTGCCGATGGACTCTTCTTGCAGACGTCATTAATCCAATGTACCCAAACGATGTGTCCAGACAGAGGACATGACAACCTGGCAAATCAAGATCTAAAGCGTGTCCCGATTTTTCAATTGTACTGTAAATTGCACTTTCTAAGGAATTCTAAACTAGTTTATTCTAACCTATCAAATCCAAACTTAATATTCTAACAGAAATTCTTCATACGACCAGTGTATATCTAATGTATCTCATCCTAAGTATACTGAATAGAATATCCTAAGTATGATGATATTTGTCATAACGTAATTAATCCTCCGTAGGGTTACTCAGTCCTTAGATATCTTAGTATAAAGTACCTTTACTTGATATATCTTTTTTACCTTAATCTACCACCGTATATCCTAACCTGCCCTGTCAAAGTTTGACTTATAGTTAACGTTTTTGTCCAAATCTATCTTATTCTAACTTGTCTTAATATATTCGTTCCAAAATCTTAATCTGGAGCAATTTACTCTAATTATCATATATTGATCAGTCTTACCCAACCCAGTGTACCATTTATGATCTGCTCTATCATTATGGCTTAACCTAATCATCATATCCTATATGTCATACTCCAATAACCTTACCTTAGATTTTCCTCTCGTATATTTTTACTGCCTATTCCATTCTGTATTCCCCTATTTCCTTAATGCAATTTCATCTTGTCCAACCAAACACGTCACTGGTAAAAAGAATCCCACAGAAACATGACAAGATAGGATGGGAGCGATAATCCACCCACGTCATTTGCATCACAAGTGGTCCACAGGCCTGTCTCCGTTGTCATATGTATTGCCATGAATAATATTGATGCAGCTTTGCTTATCCTGCGAGGCATCAATTATGTGTTTTTGAGTGGCACTGCAAATACCCTGACAGCGCTGTCGTCCTTCGACTCACTCGAAGCCTGACACATCTCTAGTGTCCATTTTGTAGTTCAGCTTCTTGATGATCCAATGGAGAGTTCATTCGTCCGTTTCGTACCCAAGCCCAGTAATGGTCCGATGTATTTTGCATCATTCACTTAGGTAGCTGAATCTGTTAATGGTCTGATGGACTATTTGTCCGTTAAATGATCGGACGGATGTTCGTAGCCTATTTTCGCAGTCCTGACGTGTATCTCGCCTGACTAGCCTAATTTCCGGCCACATTTAACCGACAGTAATGGATGAGGATAACGAGAGATGTGCTGAAGGGTATTTTGAGAGGATGAGAGTGTAACTCCCCTAAAAATATAATCCGAAATAGAAAAATTAGTCATGGCACGAGCTTGTATATAGAACGCGAGAGTGGATCGCTCAGTTGTAGACGTGAAACCTGATATAATGTCCAGCTTCTGACCAACAACGGAAATATCTCCCAGACGAAATAGCATTTTATAAGCCCCTGTAGTGCAGCGGTTTGCACTGCTACCCAACAGTTACCGTGTGCTAGCACCAACCGAGAAGCCGACTCGCAGTTATCCTCCTTTACCTTGGGTATGATATATATATATATATATATATATATATATATATATATATATATATATATATATATATATATATATATATATATATAGTCCATCCTGAATTTAGTGCAACTTTAGAACCTTAAAGGTCTATGGATGGGGTTGGTTAGGGCTAAGGTCTACGACCAACGTCTGTGAACAAGCTCCCACCATCGAGGGGCCTCGCCCTAAAACATTCTTCCTGTCCCAAAGGAGACTCACTTCCCCTGCTCCCACATGGAACGCAGAAACGAGCTACCCCCGCCCCCGTGCCAGACCATGGGTCGTACCCAAACATTTTGCACATGCACGCGCATTTTTTTTTTTTTTTTTTTTTACTATTGAGAAATGATGGCCCTGTCATCATCCCCCATCTACTGATGTAGGCCGGTGACATTAACTCCAACCCTGGCCCACCAGTATACCTTTGTCCACAGTGGCACCCACGTATCACCAGAAAGCACAACACCATCAGATGCTCCAACTGCTCTCATTGGTGCGACTTCCACTGCACATCATTGTCATCCATAAAAGACTGCCCAGAACTTTGGACAATCAGCGACCAGTCAGCAAGTAACTCCCATACCATCCCCGTCACCTCCAACACAAACAACATAAAACATGCTGTCCAACTCTTCACCCACAGACCCCGCTACTTAGCGACAAAATAAACATGCTGTAATTCAACGCCAGTAGCATCAGAAATAAACACACAGAAATATCGTTGACACTTTAAATACAGTCCATTATAGTAAAACTTCACAGTGTTAACTACAATATAATCAACACCTGCATACCTCCCCACTCCTCTTGTTTTTACAGATATATTCCCCAACTCTAAAACCTGACCAGCATACCCGATACTTATCTTTGTAGAGATTTCACTGCCCATCAAACCACTTGGATCAACGCTTACACCGATGACCCTTGAAAGGCACTCACTACTCATAAACCAACTGCATCATTTCAAAAGTCCTCAACGTACGCAACCAACTAACCGGACTCACAGCCAGCCCCTCCGCCTCCAGCTGCAAACTCGCCAGACATTACCTTCTGCTCAACAGCATGACATAAAATGACCGCCTTGAGCACGCTGAACGATCTATCAGCACCTGCCCATCCCTGGTACACTCCACCTGGCCCATCCAACCCACACAACTGCCAACAAGGAAATACATAAACTACAAGAAAGCAAGCCGAGTAGCCTTCAGTAAAGGTGATTTCTCATCCCTAAATCATGCAGTTCCACACTGCATCAGCATTTCCAACCAAGCCAGTGAAAAAAGTACATTCCATGCGGCCCTAGAAAGAAATATAACCCAGACTCCTTCCCCATAAGTTGCCACCTCATAAAACAAAGAAATTACCTCATACAAAACACTCTCACCATCATTAGAAATCAGAAACCAAATCTAAGCTCTAAATAGCGCCATCATTAACCTAATAACCGAAAGACAAACTTCAAACTAATTCTTGTTGCCTCCAGCAAATCATTACATGAAAGACCTTTCATATGCAGACGATCTCACCATCTAAATCACATACCCTGACACCACTACATTGCATAATTGGAACAATGGCTTACATAGAACAGACTTTCTGCATTTCTACAGACGTCTCCAATTATTCTTTGAACCCCAGATAGACACGAATCCAGCTCACACCCTCCAATCACCTTGAATAGACAGTCTTTCAAACTAAACAAGACATTAGCCATTCTAAGTACCACATACGACACACATGACATTCATATGCCCTTTTCAAACCTAACGCCATTTATCCAAGCTTGGATCCAAATTATCCTAAACAAAGTACCTGACTGCCAGCACAACAGCGACCTCTCTGAGAGTTCTTGATTATTTGAAACTTGTGACGACTCGGAAAATGTTGATCAGTTCACCAGAAGTTGATCAGGATTTGAGTTTCCTGTCGTCCTCGTCCCAATGGCTTGAGAGGCATGTTCCTGGCGATGACTTGCTGGAATGCAGCTAATCGAAATTATCCTCTGAAGATCCTGAGGACTGGGGAAAAAAAAAAAAAATTCTCCGTCCAAGCCACTGCAAGAAGACTGGCTAGGATGGCCCACAGTTCACTCGACACACCAGGGCGAGGTACGATGTACTCCAGGGAGGGAACACAGCAGCCCATGTTTACTCATTCTCCAGCGGCTTGGAAGGCCATAATCATGTGTGTTTTCCAGTACCATCACCATTATCTTAGAGTCTACTGGGACCATATCCATACACCGCAGTGCTTTAGGGAGTATTTACATCAGTGTGTACCAGCTGGAAAGGAGTTTATGATGTTATGATAGTGTTGTAACCTGTTTATGACTTTCCAAATGGGTTATAAGCATTTAAAAGTTAACGTTTGAGTTTTTATTACTAGTTTCATTTCGTCATCCTGTGCTTGCTGCTCGGCATCCATTCTGTAATTTTACGTCTGTATGTACACTAGATCACTGGAAACTAACGTTATATAAATATTTAGAACGTGAACCATTTCGGGTGGTCAGGCAGCAGCCTCCGTACCTACCCGACCTCATGACCATCACAGGTTTTATGGGGGTCGTTAAACACGCAGTGATGATCATCATCACTTCTGTAATATCACTGCTAGCTGTCCACACTCCCATTCAATGCCAGAAACGGAAAGTATTTTGTGATCGTAATATTCGTCCTTTATGACAAAAATGATGGATATTAAACTTTTTTTTCTGAAAGATTTTGCAAATTGAAGGGATTGAGCTTATATGCAGTCTGTAGTGACGGAGTGCAATATACCTGTACAAACCCGGAAGCGTAAGGCTTGAGCAGTGGTATGTACACTCGCTTACTGAGGTTCCTTAACAACTTATTGATTCGTCACCAGAGGATCTGCATGACGCACTGTTCCCTCCAATCTTGACTCCGTCTGTAACTCGCTGCGTCGTCTCGTGATCACGATGTCCTTGGGAACTTTATTATGACCGTTTGATCACCCGTTTGTATATCATGGAAGACCTGTGTTTAGGGCCTCGGGAGTATTGTATATACAAGTGATCCGTGGTGATCATGGTTCACATTGGTGGTCCAAGGGGATTATCGTGCACGCTGATGGGTCTTGGTGATTATCGTACAGGTTTGTAGTCAAGGGATTATCGTACACGTCGATGATCCAAGGGATTATCGTACGCGATGGTGGTCCAAGTGGTTGTCTTACACGGTGGAGGTCCAAGGGATTATTGTACACGCTAGTGGTCTAAGGGTTTTTCGTAAACGCGAGTGAAACAAAGGATTATCGAGCACGCTGATGGTCCGCGTGATTATTGTTCAGGCTGGTGGTCCGCGAGATTATCGTACAGGCTGGCGATACGCAGGATCATCGAAAAGACTGGTGGTCCGTGGGATTATCATATGACTGTCTTACATAGCAATGGTTTGTGAAAGTAAGAAAAAATCCGACAGATGAAATGGTTGATTTTGATACCATAAATATACAAATACAAAGGTAAAAATGGTAATGACGTAATATTAAGGATATGTTTTCCTCGTTGATATTTCATGGAAGAGAAAAAAGTTCTGAAAATCTCGTCTGACTTCACAGCGTGGGTTCGTATCTAAAAAAAAAAATGATAACGTATGAGAAACAGAAGACACCTTATACCACAAAAAGCTTCAGCAGATTAACGGTAGTTATAGATAAAATGGTATCACCCAAAAGTCTTAATTATAAGTATTGACGAACGTGTTCGTGTGGTGTGCGGAGTGTGTGAAGAGTGTATTATGGGAGGTGCTTGGAGGAGGGACGGTGATGACCTGCCGTCGCGCGTTTGACAGACAACCCGACGAGTGAGTGAGTCTCCCGGTTGAGGCCGGGGTGAGGGAGAGGCATGTTACGATGCCCTTGCTTGTCTGATGGTGTGACAGGCGAGGTTGTGAGGCAGGTACTGGGCGCTCAGAGGCGAACGTTCGTAGTACAAGTGGCCGGTGCCCTGATGACGGCTGACTCACCACAACTACTGGATGAAGAGAAAATTATATAGATGGGTGAGAAAAGGGTGTCAACTTGAAAAGGGAAGATGCCGTGATCGTGCGGTAAGACGTAGTTCCAAGATCTAAAACTTACCAGAGACACTTGTAGGACGGAGGAATGTCGGCTCTGGTGTTGGAGAGATTTATGAAGAGTTAAATCGTCGCTGGTGATGTAAAGTGGTTGACTACTGAGGAAGAAATGGCATGGTGCGGCTGCTGTACTGACAGGTTGGGCTCAGTGTAGACCAATGTATGGCTGTGATGCACACACACACACACACACACACACACACACACACACACACACTACCAAACTGCACGAAATTTGATTTAAAGACGATACTATGAAACGACAGAAGAGCAGTGGGATATGAGGGTACCTGAGTTTACCAATATGTAGCAAAGTGATGTCTGGGAGAATCAACGATAGAGGCCATAGATATAAGGCAAAATAAATGCAGGGAGGGTAACGCAGCGATGTGAGGAATGGAGAAGCAGTCAGAATGATGTATGTTGATAGAATGAGGGAATGAACATGTGAGCGACGTGCCAGTAATGACTAAGTGCGTGAACATGCACAGAAACATGGGTAGCTTCGGGAGAACTGACTGGGCCACTTGGGTCAGGTTAGTGGGGATGTTCTAGATGTAGCTGGTAGGACAGATGCCAGACATCGATGCCCTCTGCCACGCAGGCAATGCATCTGATAGTGAGGCGAGAGTCGAGTGTTGGTATTTTTCTCGTCTGTGGTACACACATGAAGCACTCCCATAGGTCCTGACCATCGATCGGGTCCTGTGTTACCGTCAGTCACATATCAGTTCTCGCTATGTAAGGGAATCGAACTGGGAATCCAATAGCTTCTCGAGATCAGCAGTTTAAAAAGGCATTTTTGGTGTTAAATGATGAATGACGCCGACCACATTTCGGGTGATTGTTTTGTACAAACTCTCTTTAATCAAGGTTTTCACGTGCTTATTAAGACACCTTGAAATTTGTGCTTCGCTTGTACTCAAGGGATAAGATGTTTGATAACTAGACTCTCTGGTAATACGCTGCTTCACCTTACTGTGTGGTAAAGCTCTCCTTCATCTTAACATCCTATCATTGTGCTCATACACTCATACACCGCATCAGTAATACACGTCATCCAGTATGTAAACTAATGATGGTCATATATTATTAAACCTTTTCAGGAGAAACGCCTCCATTTCTTACTCTCCCGCCCGTCTAAACACGTGTAGACATTTATCGTCCTAACCTGTTGAAATACGAGGCCTCCCTTGTTAAGAACAGACCACCCTCACTACAGCAGCGAGGGGCTGAGAGTATAGAAATAGCCGTAACCCAGCGACATATGATATTCTGTCTGGCCGCCACGCGTGGTCCTACCTCTTCAAGTACGATATCGTCTGAGGCCACCACACCTTACACCTCGGGTGTGTCGCCTCAGGCTACACGCCACACCTCCCGAGTGTCGCCACAGGCCGTGGGCTCGGCCCTCACACAGATAAGAGCAGCAGAGATACACTGTATCGGAGGAAGATGTTGGAGTGATGAAGTAGATGGTCAGGCGGTAGTGCCAGATTCTGACTCCCACACATGTTGACGACTGACAGTGATGCCAGACGCTGCCGTCAACTCGGGTGGTAGTGTTACTTGACTTCACAGGAATAACTTACGTACGGAACTCATAACGCGTGACAGCGAAGCAAGGATCAAAGTTGCATCAGATTTATTCCGCTTTACTTTCCATTTGAACCTTCTAACTTGCTCCTGAGCTCCGACTTGTTTTCCTCTTTATTCCAAAACGAGTCTTTCCAATCGTGTGGCAGACGCAGGTGTTTCCGAGCTCCGCCTGTAAGTGGTAACAGGAAAGGTAATCGTCTCAAGCCACGTTTTCTGTGATCAAAGAGATCTGTCGCCACTCTAGCGACCACGAGGCTATGGGTTAGCCAGCTAGCGCGCAGGTGATGAGGTTTCCGCCCTCAGTCAACACAAGGCTAACTAAAAAATTCGTTTCTGTTACGTCCCAGCCAAGGCCGTCATCTAAGACCACCCCAATCAAGGCCGTCAGCTAGGGCTTTTCTAGCTAGTGCAGCCGGCTAGGGCTATCCTAGCCAAGGCCGTCAACCAGAGTTGGCTTAGCCAGGGCCGTCAGCTATGACCGTACTAGGCAGGACTGTTAGCCACAGCAGTCCCAGCCAAGGCCATCAGGTAAGGCTGTCCTAGCCAGGGCCGTCAGCTAGGGCCGTCCTAAACAGGGCCATCAGCTAGGACCATCCCATCCACGACCGTCAGCCAGGGGGTTCATCCACTTCCGCCTGACCTTGGTCTTGTTATCAGGCGCAACAGGAACATCTGACAGGCAGGGTGGAGGAGGAGGAGGGGGAGGAGGTGTTAGTAAACACGGGTGTGGGAGGGGCGACGAGCAAGCCAGTGTGTGAGGGGCACTTCCCTGGCACCCCAACCCTCTCCCCGCTGCCAACACAATGCTGTTCGTTCTGTCGCCTCCTCGTTCACCCCGCCACCACCACCACCACCGCTGTAAACTTGATCCTCCTGCTGGCTCGTGAGTTGTGGTGGTGCTCTCGGCTGTGTCTGACTTCTGTTGCTCTGTCTTTGTCCCTGACTGTGCTTGGGTCCGTGGACACCCCGGCCTTGCCCGGGTTCTTGAGTCCTTTTCCTTAGTTGTGTCTGGGTTGATATAATTCAGTATTAGTATATGACACTAAGGGCCCCTTTGTCGGGGGTTCCTTTAGCTCCGAGGCTGCGCTACAATCGGTTGCAGGGCAATGGTGGACTCTTTTTAATGGAGAAGTTCTTCGACGATATTGTATGTACTCCTTTCGTATATTGGTAGTGATAAAGCCTCGCTTGGGATAACTTTTCACTTGCGGCGTAACGACATGTTGACAGAGTCCGGTAACTATACACACACACACAAAAAAAAAAAAAAAAAAACATACACACAGAACGCTACCCACTTACTTCCTCACGTTGCTCTTCCTGTATCATTTGTTTCTGAAAGTAGGGACAGAAGAAGTAGCCAAGTTCAGCCATATATTCCCAACGCTTCCTCGCTAAATTGGAAAAGGGTGGGTATGTGTGTTTGTCTGTCTGTGATAGAGCTCAAACATTCAGTCATACACGTCGTTGCGATACATCCAGATCCATTTCTTTCACTTTTCCAATCAAGTCGTGTGATCATCTTCAATCGGTCAGAGTAGTTTCCTTATAACAACATTTTGTGTTGTTGTATCCAACATCTGGATGGCACCAGTATGCCTCAGAAACCTTGTACTATGTTGCAGGTATTAGGTCAAACACATGTTGCAGGTGTTGAGTCAAACAGATGTTGCAAGTGTTGAGTCAAACAGATGCTCAAGGTGTTGAGTCAAACACTTGTTCCAGGTGCTGAGTCAAACACACATTCCAGGTGTTGAGTCAAACACTTGTTCCAGGTATTGATTCGGACACATGTTGCTGGTGTTGTCTGACACATGTTCCAGGTGTTCTGTCAGACACATGCCGGTTTGTACCGTATGCATCGTCTGACACAGGTCAAAGTCAACGATAACAATCACAGAATTAACCACTTGTTCCCAGATGTTCATTTCCTTTCAAATGAAATATACCGAAGTGAACGCACGCTTTTCTACCTGTATGACCCACCTGCAACGGAAAACAGATTTCTTTTCATGGCTTCCCCGTATGTGATATGTGGGGGTCGATGTTCTTCATTTCTGGAGGGAATTTGGGGATTCCAGTCTGGATCAGAGACTCCACGACACCATCCCAATATACTGATGGACGCCAGGTTAAGTCCTTTGCGTCTTATCCAACTTTCCAAACGTTGTGATTCATAGAAGTTCAGTGCTTGGGTGACTAACTGGATTCTTACTTATACATCAGCAGCTTGACATCAAGCTGGTCAGTCGAGGCGGTTCGGGAGCAAATGGTCACTCACCATCAGCAAGGCTGGGCTTGTCATGGGTTACACCTCAGCCACTATCCCCTGGGGTTATACCCCTGGAAGGAACGAGTCTGATCCTACCGTCGTTGGCACCAAGGAAAGAAAAGAAATATCACAGGTCGCAAATGTTGTGTGAGATGTGTTTGTGTTCTGCCATGTTGGCAGGTGTACTTGGGGTGAGAGTTCCTAGGAGATTACAGAATTTGAGGTTCTCTTCCGAGCAATGTTATATATTTATGAGACTTGGCACGAGGTACCTTGTGACACGCTCCAAATACTTCTGCAGACAAGCTCAGGTCCTCTTCCTTGCTCCCTTACTTAATGGCTTCAAAGGTAGTCAGATGATCACAGATCTGGAGTTTTCTAAGTCTCCTTTGGTTTAGTGTTATGTGTGGCGTCCTCTGGAGGAATCGTTATATAAAAAAAATCTTATAAAGAATGTATAATATTTTGGGAAGAGTATCTCGGGGTCTTGATAGTTTCTAGTGATATCAATTCTTCTCATGTCGGCTCCCTAACTAAAGCAGATGATCATAAAAAAAAAGTATAAGTTCTCTTAGCTGCTCATGTTACTCATACAACACTTATACTTTCGAAGCTCCATGCGTTGCTTGTACAGCGCCACATCTCCCTCTCGTCTCTAGGATAATCGTTATAAAGCGTCAAGTAATCTGTCGTGTTCCCTCTGGCTGGCTACACCCCAGTGTTTGTGTGAAGACTGTCTGCTCAACCCAACATCCCTTATAGCACAGTTATACTCTTTGTATTGTGTGCATTTTCTCTGTATGATATCTGCTTTGGCTTGCTGATAACTCAATACATTGTTAGTAATCACTAAAAGTATCGTTAATATCATTAAGTTATATCATTACCATTAGTAGAAGAAGTAGATGTAATAATAGTAGTATCGTAGTAGTAGTAGTAGTAGTAGTAGTAGTAGTAGTAGTAGTACTAGTGGTAGTGTAGTAGTAGTAGTAGTAGTAATAGTAGTAGCAGTAGTAGTAGTAATAGTAGTAGTAGTAACAGTAGTAGCAGTAGTAGTAGTAATAGTAGTAGTAGTAGTACGATTACGAATCACTATCATTATTTAACCTCTCCTGAATGCTTACAGAAGGGAGTACTCAGTCGTGCCACCCCTCCACACACACACACGCACACACACACACACACACACACACACACACACACACACACACACACACACACACACACACACACACACACAGCCCACAACACCTACAGTCAACCTGTGTTGCTAGGCAACATACAGTGTGTCGGAGAGGCCCGGGGTGTTGTCTTGTTGTCTTACATAAAGTGAGGCGCCCGGCCGACCCTGGTACCCGACGACACTAGGGGAACACCAGCACCTGAAACTGATAGCAATATTACCAGTTACTTGTATTTTGGATGATACTCCCCAGCAACAACGGAAGATTGAGGAGCTATGGGTGTTAACAGGAGGTTTTCCTGTTCATCTTAAGGCAATTAGTGATGTTAATATTGTAGGTGGCTCATTCTTCGTGAAACTTAGATATTGATGGGAAATAGATAGAATTATGGTCTTGGGGTCATGACAAAGGAGCTCGTCAAGTGGTGATGAGGGAAGCGGTGACACTGCTGTGTAGTGTTGGTGTGGTGAGGTGTCTACTGTTAGTGTGGTGAGGCGTCTGATGGTAGTGTCTTGGAGCATCTGATGGTAGTGTGGTGAGGCTGTCCGGCAGTAGTGTGGTGAGGAGTGTGATGGTAGTGAGGTGATGCTGGAGTTATGACTTAGTACATAATGCTCTTTAAGTTGTGAAGGTTGACTGTTCAAGGAACGTGACAAAAGGTCCTTTTTTTTTTTTTTTTTACTTATATGTACAAGGCTCAAGTTTAGGATAGCAGACCTCGTCTTGATCAGGCATTTAATGGAAATGAAAACGAAAATGAAAAATTAGACAGGAAAAGAGAAAAGAAAACCAGTATGGATTTTCGCGGTCTAATATGTCTTTCAAAAAAGGAGTTAGGTTGTAGTGGTGAAGAAAGATATAAGATGGTTCATAGGCCCAGAGTTTCGCAGTATAAGGAAAGAAACAAATATCGCAACGACCCACTCTCATGAGTTGGCAACAGCCACGGAGAAAGTCCGTGACGCACGGCTTGCCGAGGATTGTATGGTGTTGATGATAGAGGCAGACAAGCTGCCAGTTCTTGAGATCAGAAACTGGAGTAATGGCTATAAAAGAGGGAGAGAAAAGAATTATTGACCTGGCGTTGGGCAAGTGTGCCAGGTTTTAAGGTCAGGCTGGGGAGCGTTGATAAATCAGAATGCTTACAGTCGACTCTGTTTGGGACAGGAAAGGAGTCTGGTGGAGCTACCTGTTGCGTGTTTGTTATGGCAACGGCTGGGAGAGCACGTGAAGTTGTGTTAGGTAGGGTTCAGGTAGGGGTCGTCTATGGTGTTTATTTATTGCAGCAAGTGGAAGGAAGGTGCTGAGAGCAGGGTATGGCGGTGGGGAAGCAGCACAGTGAGTCAGGAGCCACCCGTGGCTGGAGGATGAGAGAGACGCCTTCAGGGTGTCAGAAAGACGATCATCCTCCACACGCGAACCACAGCATCAAGTTGACTCTGTGGATCATCATAAGTTTTATCCTTAACTGCAGATTCTCTCACGTGCAGATGCCACCTTTCAACCGAGTATAAATGCACGAACACAAGCACAAAACATACATGAATGCAGGAGGTGGATAGCGGGACCCGGGTACACCCACATACCCAGACTTGGACTCAATCATTCATAAAAGATTTAAGGAATGTTTTCCGTGGCCCTCCTGTCACTGCTTCCTCTTATGTTTACTCTTCTTCTTTCCCGTTGCTCTACCCACCCTTGCTTCTCTTCCTGTGAAGATTGATTCGGTCATACGTCAGAGTTCGAGACTGTCTCATTCAAGGCCATCAAAGCCCCGTTCAGTGATTCATATATATTTACTTTTTCCTCCGCAGATCAACGTCATTCGCACACAGTCATTCTTCAAAAATATGCGTTGATGGCGCGCGACTCTTGGTGCGTTTAAGTCTTATCGTATCACCTGCCCCTCGTTAACATCGTCAGCGTTGTCTATGACGTACTTCATATATCATGAAAACGAGCGATTACAAGAGTTCGTTGGCAGTCCCAGAACCTCAGACTTCCCCGCCTTAAGTCTTCCGCCAGCTACTTCTTATGAGCGTTTGAAAATAGGCTTGAAATTACTAGGCTATGCTTGGCATACCTCAGAGGAGCGCTGGTGAGGCGGCCTTGCCTTCACGTCTCCCTCCAGGATGACCTGTCTTCATCTCCACAAACTCTGCCAAAAGAAAAAAAATAATCATAACTACATAACTATGCGAACTGTAGTTCTGAGCCACCAGACAGAAGAGAAATAAACACTCGCCATTTTAACAGTATTCGCTGTTCAAGTTATCGGTGAAGGTGCACAACCTTCCTCGTACTAGAGATCTTATCATTAGTAAATGAGTTCAGGAGTTACACAACCCCAGCCTGACTCACGCTGGAACTATGCCCAGCATCTGCAGGAAATTAGTCAAAAAAGATTGTGCACTCAGTGAACGGGCGCGGGCGTGGGCGGTGGGCGTGGAGCAGGTGACACAGACGCCCCGCACTGCACGTATCTCTCTCTCTCTCTCTCTCTCTCTCTCTCTCTCTCTCTCTCTCTCTCTCTCTCTCTCTCTCTCTCTCTCTCTCTCTCTCCAGCATCACGAGTGGTGAGGAAATGGGCCCTTGGCACGCCCTCCTCGTGCCCAGTCCTCACTACGCACCTCCCGCCAGCAGCAGGCCAAGTGTTGAGCCGGGCCACGGCTGGGGGATTCCTCGATGATTCATTGTGTTGATGCAGTGTGTGTCACTGAAATATTATAATCGTTTGTTTTTCAAGAGTCAGCCTTTCAGAACGGATTGTGGGTTGGGTTTGTAGGGAGATGAATGGCCTGAACGACCTTGGCCCCATTCTCCTAATACCAGAGTCAAAATGGTGTATATGAAGCTCTCCCCAGCCATGGATGGGGCAGGAGGAGGACTGGACCGTTCCAGGCCCGCCACAGGTACTGATGAGGCAGAGGACGACTGGATCGTTCCAGGCCCGTCACAGGTATTGATGAGGCAGGAGGAGGACTGAACCGTTCCAGTCCCGTCACAGGTACTGATGGGGCAGGCCCTGGACATCTCTAAAGCATTTGACAGGGTGTGACATAAGTCTTTGCTTTCTGATCTCTTCCCTTTAGTGTCTCATCCTCTATTATCTGATGTGTGAGCTCATCTATTGTCTTCTCATTGTGTGAGTTGTTGAGGGACCGATAATTTCCAGTCAACGGTGGTGTTCCTCAGGGTTCTGTCTAATTGTCTGCCCTCTCTTTCTCTCCATTAATGATCTCTCTTCATCCCTTCACCCCACTCAATCTTACGCCGAAGATTCTATTCTATTTTCAACTCTCTCAAACCCGCTCCACCACCACCATTCTGACTCCAAAACTCGTTAGTTTTCTCATATCGATCATATCTCGTCTCTGAATTCGGGCTTGTACAGCAATTCAGAATGATGGAGCAGTAAGTTAATTTCAATGGTGCAAAAACCCGCTTTTTACTTACATTTCTTTCTAAACCTCACTTATTTCTCGGTATCAATTTTCATGCACTGTATCTCGACCTTGGCTTGACATAAACCTGCTTGTAACCATATCTTCCTCCTTGTCCTCAAAACCTCACAGAATGAGCGTTGCAAAAATCTGCTTCCCAGAAGGCTGGGGTTAATATAATGGCGTCGAACTCGTTTATCCTGTGAACAGCTATTCCATGTCTACAGGAGTCTTACCCGCCCCAGTATCGAGTACTGCTCACACATCTGGAATGGTTCTCCGGGCTTTTCTCTTGGCCAGAGCGGAACCAAAAGAATTCTATCTTATCTAACTCTCCTGATGTCACCTCTCTTCAACTATCCCTTTCCGTCCGCCGTAATGTCACTGCCTCTGTCCTACACATTTCGACCATTGTTCTCATGTGTTGTCTGCTTGTGTCTCAGCCACTATGGCCTGGACCCGAGGCACGCGGCTTCCTGCTGCTTCCCAGTTTCAGTGTGAAGATCAGCCACACGAGGATTAATTGTTATAATACCTTTTTTTTTTTAGCAATGGAATTCCCTTCGTCCTTTTGTATTTTCCTCTCCCAAATATTTTCCTCTTATAAAACTCAGGTCTACAAATACTCGAAGTGTTCTATTTAGTCTATTTTTTACGTTCTTTTTCTCATATTCATTATCTTTCCACGAGTCTCAGGTGGCTACAAGTCCTGCTAGCCATACTACAAGGGGTAGTTAACGACAAAAGCTGGACTCCCTCAACCCCTCCTCTCTGCTGAGGAAGGGGTTGGCACGCTCAGTTCTGCCACCCACACCACTGAGGGAGGTGGTGGACGGGAAAACCATCGTGTCACCTTCTCTGCTGGGGTGGAAGGCACTGCTCCGTTCCTACCACCTACATACAGTGCTTGGTCGTCATTGACCCCGTATATGACGAACGGGGCGTGCAGTTCCTCGTGTGGGAATTGGAACTCGTGTATGACATAACTCCTCTGGAAAGTCACTGGTCTTGGTGCTGGGCTGCTCTTCAGCAGAGGATCGCACGTTCATCCAACTTGTGCGAAGTGAGCAAGAAGGCCGTATAGTGAAGGTGGATGGGGTCAGGGGGCGCTATGTGATTTGAGGGGCCTCTGGTTCGGTGATTGTCTCGTTGTGTGGTTCCCTCTGCACCATCTCTCCAGGTTCTTGCAAACAGTGGCGCAGATTTTCCTGTTCTGATATCCATTATCAACCCGGACCTGAGTGACCCTGGTCTAATTCTCGATGGGTAGAGGTCCACGACGAGCGGTGGGCTAAGGTTACTCTTCTCACACACAGCATTCATGGTGGAGTCCTTATACCGCTGGGGAGACTCGCTCTTGCCAGTCGGACAGTGTCCAGGGGTGGTGGTGGCTTTGACATAAGCAGTGGTAATGAAGTGGTTGTCTGAACTTACGAGATTGATTCATTTGCCCACTCCAAGTCACATGATAAAAGATCACTTGTGATGTAAAGATAGTTTTTGCAAGTAAAGTACCAGACATCTGATCCTTTTCCAAACTCTCGCTGCCGCCCCTCTCACTCACCCAGGGAAGAAAATGATCCGTAGACCTGAAATAATGACAGTGAGAGACAAAACTAAAGATCCTTGCTGATGTGGAATGGACTTTTCAACCAGAACGTTACATTACTTTGAGAAACCAGTGGTTGTGCACCAGGGAACCCACGGTTTCCACCGTATCTATGGCCTTTACCCTGAGCTCTGATGATGCTTTGTCCAGACGGGTCATCCAACAGCCCAGCTGCCTCCATCTGAAAACTCATTAAAGTAGCCAAGGTTATCAGACAGCAGGAAAAGTAGTTAATGACCATTTGGTCTTCATTACAGGGTATGTGCGGAGTCTCAAGTAATCCTGTCTTGGGTGGCGAGATCTAGAAATAGAAAATTCTAAAAGTCAGTCAACATTATAGCTTCTGTCTAATGAGGAGTAACAGTCCCGGCAAACCCACAGGAAAATCCCCATGAGTGTCACTGAGTCTGATACTGTCAAGTCTGCGTGAAGTTCGCTAGGCGACGCGGAGCTGTTTCAGAAATTACCATATTTACAATTTCTCCGTTTTCAGGGTACTTGCAGACACTCCATGTATCGTCACACATATAAACCAGTGCTAACAGTAAGATAAATTCTGACACAATACATGAGTAATGTTGAATGTGTACGAATACACATGTAGTTTACTGGGTCCTTCCCAACAGCTGCATTACACCAGGTCCTTCCCAACAGCTGTAGCACACTATATCCCTACCAGAAGCTATAGTACACCACGTCCTTTCCAACAGCTGTAGCACACCATGGAAGTAAAATGATACAATTAAGACACGGTCGCCATTACAGAGCAGCTGGGCTCATTGCACGAACACTAAACATAAAGTTGTTTGCCAGCGAACATATATATATATATATATATATATATATATATATATATATATATATATATATATATATATATATATATATATATATATATATATTCGCTAACAAAGTATCTCTAATCTTTCCATAACAAAATAACACAATGCGTTATAAGTAATGGTTAACCAGCTATACAACGTCTCGATGGCCTGCCTGGCTGGGTCATGACACATTGCTTGTCGTCTGGTGAGCCAACTTTGCCAACACGTGGCAAGCAGGTTTTGTCAAGCCTTTTACGTATTGGCTTAAGGGTAATAGATCTCCTTCATGGGTAATTACTCGAGAATGGGACCAGCTTTCATTATGACACGTCTGCGACACAGGCTGGCCAACTATTTCTATCACTTTAAAAGCAAGTGAAACTCATGTAACTAAACTAGCATAAATCATATATATATATATATATATTTCACTTTCCCACGTTACCGAGGTTACAGTAACTAGTTCTCATAAGGTATGGTAATACACGAAAGCGTTCAGGGTTCTTGTTTTTCCTTTTCCTACCCGTGTTTGAACATTTATGAAGTGACGTGTTTGTTGTGATTTGTCTTCATATCCTTACCTTCGCATCAACTTCTCAAGAGCGATTGCCAACCATGTTAAAGGCGGTAGTTTTCATATTCAATAATATTTTCTACAGTCTATCACACACATTCTCGTGGACATAAGGACATATATTTTGGATGACACATGAGGAGTACCTTCACCCGCTATTGTTAACCTTCATGTATAGCATTATATCAATCTATCTATCCATCTATCTATTTATCTATCTATCTATCTATCTATATCTATCTATCTATCTATCTATCTTTTTTTTTTTTTTTTTTTTTTTTTATACTTTGTCGCTGTCTCCCGCGTTTGCGAGGTAGCGCAAGGAAACAGACGAAAGAAATGGCCCAACCCCCCCCCCCCCCCATACACATGTACATACACACGTCCACACACGCAAATATACATACCTACACAGCTTTCCATGGTTTACCCCAGACGCTTCACATGCCTTGATTCAATCCACTGACAGCACGTCATCTATCTATATATATATATATATATATATATATATATATATATATATATATATATATATATATATATATATATAGTGTGTTACGGGGAGAGAGTTTTACACATATGGTGCCCAACGTCTTTATTCCCATGTATATATGCACACACACACACACACACACACACACACACACACACACACACACACACACACCAGCTCATGCCAGGTATGTGTTTATGTAGATAAGGATGTGCACACTTTTTACTGATACAAGATACTGATGATTTAGTCAAGGTGTCAGTGACGTCTACATTACGTGCTGACATATTTGATGCCACATACAGGCCACGTGTCCCTGAGGTGAGGAGACAGAATGTTCCACAGTGGGACACTTGGTATGTGACAGACCTGTGTGGTGTATGGTTTTCATTAGTCATACACGGAACCTTCCTGAAGCTCTTGTTGCAATATTGTGGACTGCTGTTTCCATCGTTAGGTCAAATAAGATGTTTGTTCTCTTATTCATAAGGAGAAAATACAATACTCGGGTATCTGTCTCAGTAAATACATATCTATTTCACTGAAGAAGAGTGCAGGACAGAAGAATCACGTATGATAGATATAATTACCCAGTTTCTCACCTCCCAAGTATGTATATGGTATCTTGTCCTCATCTAGACTGTCATCCACATGCTTTATCTGCTCCAACCCGTCACCCACCCACCAGCATCCTATCCACCTCACCATCAGGACCACCTAAACCTCAACCATCAACGTTCTACATCCCCACGCCAACCTCCAACATCAACCCTCTACGTCCCCACGCCAACCTCCACCATCAGCCTTTTACATGTCCATCTCTGCCTCACCATCAACCCTTCACAACACAACGCCATCTTCACCACCAACCTCTCACAACGTCACGTCATCTTCCACCATCAACCCTCCACATCCCCACGTCTGCTTCCGTCACCACCACCCCTCACGTCCAGGACGTCTTCATCTCACTCGTGCCTCTCTCCCTGCAGGCTGTAACTTCACTAAGGTAGCCAAGGAGAACGCCGAGAGGCTGGGCATCACCGGATGGATCAAGAACAACAAGACGGGAACCGTCGGTGGGCGTCTGCAGGGACCCAAGTCCAGCGTTGACCAGATGTGAGTGACACACACACACACACACACACACACACACACACACACACACACACACACACACACACACACACACACACACACACACACACACACACACACACATACACACACGATGCTCGAGGCTTAGGTAGGGTAGGAAGGTGGATCCAGGGAGGGAGGGAAGAAGAGAAATGAAGACGACATATACATAACTAAAGACATGGAGTGATCGCACGAGAAGTAGGTGAGTGTAACTCCATGTTTACATACACACTTAGCATATACTTCCCATCACGCCTTACTCCTCATCATGTAAACTGTATTCTGATTCATTTTTCATTTTGTGAGTAAAGTTTTGCGAGCTCATCCAAAACCATCCCATTAACTTGGTCTTTAGCGGAATTCCCTTAAAGCTTTGCAAAACTCCTTGATATATACTGTCCGGGAGCTTGTTCATCCTGGAGGAGGGAGGCTTCCCTATTATCCAAACGGGAACGGGTGGCAACCTCAGCCTTACCTGTTGTTTTGCTGACGGGTCAGCAGTGTAAACATCACGACACACAGCTTCAACTGTCATACCTGACCAAAAGTGTCAATTCTATGTCAGTAATGATCTCTGATCATGAACAGTTCGATTACTTGCAAGAAACGTATGGTGTTAAGACCCTTCTCTCTCCCCTACAAAACAAAAAGATAGTTTAAACCCGCATAAGATTCACTCATTTTCAAAACATAAGGATGGCTTGATACGTAAGTTCTCGAGATATGTGACAGGGGCAGGATTATCCTAGTCTAGTGTGTGATCCCTGCCTGTTGGTCACAAAGAGCGCAGGGTTATTTCTAATCAAGATTGTTTACACTTTGTCATATGATTCTCCAACTACCGTATGTTGATGTTTACTGCGCATCAGGAAACTCAACAAAGGAGTCAAAAAAAACTTTAGAGCATCTGCCCCAAGATCGGCTTTTGGCGGGAAAGTAAGCCAGACGGCCTTTTCTTCCGGAGAGGCGAGACTCACTGCTTGTGCACTACATGTTAAAGCTAAGAGCCCTTTCATGCCACAACCACAAGGACAGTCCATTGATGTCACTGCAGCAGACGAGACAAGTAATTACTGATCTTATGAGGCAGGTGTTATATTGTATTGCTAGATACATGAGAGGAAGAGCCTAGTGGAGGAGGTTAGAACGATCTCACTCAGAGTCTGATGACCTCTTTGTGAACACACTGGAGGAGTCAGATTAGAACACCGACATACGCGGGATGGCCATGATTCATGTAAGGGCCTGCCCGGGTTCGAATTCTGCGTAGAGCAACTGGCCCACAGTCAACCCAATGTTCATCCCTCCGTAGGGGCTGATCGATAAATTCATAACTGGCTCAGACTGGGATATGTGTGTGTGCGTGAATAAAAGTAAAGACACGATTCATACATACGGGGCAACACGAGTGTAGAATTCTCTCCTCGTAACATACAAATAGTAATCACGAACAGTCATCACATGTAATTGATCTCCCCACAACACACGTCATTGTAAATGAACCATGCTATAACAATATATGGACTCAACATGGACAGGGAGGCTGTGAAAAGTAGCTGGGTAACTAAGCATCACAGAACATAGGAGAGTGACGGTACATATCCAGTGAGTGATTTTTTGAACATGTACATGAACAACGTATCTAGGCCCCACACTTGAGGGGAATGTAGCACAAAGATACAGAGAGACAGTATGGCTGAACATGAACATCAGGTGAACTCGTTCATGTGTACCGAATGAACATGTTCATGAACAGTTTTTGAACATGTGATAGACATTGAAAACGAACACTGGGAGGAAAAGAACACCGTGTGAACATGAACACCCTCGCTGATACTTGGCCACAGTCCACAACAGAGTGAATCATGCGTCCTCACCTGACCAGGAAAGTTTTTTTTCTTTCCGATCATTTTCTTAATACCTTCCCAGGCTGCGAATACACGAGTGTGTTGGTTTAAACCCACAACAAATCTTTCCTCGTCGTTTTGACTGGGTCGAGCCATTCGTTT
The DNA here is from genome assembly GCF_036320965.1 of Panulirus ornatus. Classification (NCBI taxonomy): domain Eukaryota; kingdom Metazoa; phylum Arthropoda; class Malacostraca; order Decapoda; family Palinuridae; genus Panulirus; species Panulirus ornatus. Next base: position 17,804,093 of record NC_092231.1, on the reverse strand, counting down.
CCCCACTGCAGCAGTTGAACCTTGCAACACATGTAGAACATGAGGTGCTCTGCAGTGACTGTAGCCGTCGCCTAACTTCTTTCAGCTTTGGGATCATCGTAGTCCTGATGTACTCCAGTATGCTAATGTTTCTTTCTTTCATTTCCAAAGTGTCACCATAACTCAAGAATTTCATCGCTGGTGTTGACAAGGTCGTCGTCCTAAATCTTTTGCTTGTTTTCCTTCTGTCAGTTTAAGATAACACTCTTTTAAACTGTTTTTGTTGTTCTTCCGTCACCATAAATCGCCGTCACTCGGTATGGCATCAGACGAAGTAACATTAGTCACATGTACAGTGTCTCTTATTGACAAGGGGTCAGACATCAGACCATCAGTAACACCAGAGGTATGTGGTGTGTACGACAGATTAAACCCTAAACACCTTTCAGGATCATCACAGGTATCTATAAAAGTGAACTTGATCTCTTGCCATTAGTGTTAGTAGTTGGATCAGCTAAATTCTTGTTCAGTACAACTAAGATACCCATCGAGGGCAGCAGGGTCTGTTTCAGCGAAACTGAAAAGGTCTGAACAGTAGTTAAGAAAATTAGTAGGAACATGGAAATTTATTGTATTATCGATTTTTTAGAAATGTAACAAAAGAGAGGATTTGTCGAGTCAAGAACGGATTTGTCTTCCAAGGTTCCGGCTTGGGTTTCTAGGTAATTCGTCGTGGATATGATGGTGACAAGAAAGAAGCCAGAAATTTTCCTTCTCTTGGAAACATGCGTTGGCACATCCCATCTTTAAGAACAGTGACTGTTCTAACCCCTGTAACTATTGTCCTGTTGCTCTGACGTCTATCATTTCCAATGTCGTTTAATCCCTCATCCACTCACACATCCTTAAACATTTTAAATCTCAGTCTTCCCTCTGATCACCAGTATGATTTACATGAGGCGAGATCCATTGGTGATATTCTCTCCTATTCTACTAATGTCTGGTCATCATCCCTGAAAGATTTTGGGGGAATCCTATGTGGTTCCCTTTGATACAGCCATAGCTTTTCTCAGGGTGTGGTATAGGGGTCTTATCTCTAAGCTACCCTCGTTTTGCTCTCTCTCTCTCTCTCTCTCTCTCTCTCTCTCTCTCTCTCTCTCTCTCTCTCTCTCTCTCTCTCTCTCTCTCTCTCTCTCTCTCTCTCTCTCTCTCTCTCTCTCTCTCTCCCAAATATAGCTTCCTCTCCGGCCGATCTATCTCTTTGATTGTTGATGGATCAACCTCTTCTCCTTTCTCCATCAGCAGCGGTGTCCCTCAAGGTTTTGGTCCTGTGCCTCATACCTTTTCTCTTTTTATCAAAGATTTCCTTTTTTCCACAAATAACCAAATGCACTCATAGGATGACGACTCAACACTGCATTCCTCCATATCCCTCAATTCTGCCTCTTTTCTCACTAGATCTGCATCTCGTGTCGACAGAACTTCCTCAATAAACCCAGACTTGGACAGGATATTTCAGTGGGGTAAACGAAATCTAGTTAAGCATAATGTCTCTATGACCCAGTTTCTACTCCCTCTCTCTATCGAAAATTCCTCCCATCTTTTGACGGCTCTGCAATTCCACCTCTTGACTCAATGAACATACTTGGTATTACTGTAACATCCACTCTACCTTGGAAACCCCACATTACTGGAATAGCTAAGTCTGTCTCTAAGAAACTGGGTGTCCTGTCTAAATCTCGAAATTTCTTTTCTTCTGTTGCTCTGTTTATACAAAGATTGATCCGTCCTATTATGAAGTACTGTTCTTACATCTGAGGTGGTTCTACCTGTGCATCCTTATCTGACAGAGTTGAGTCGAAAGCGGTCCAACTCATAAAATTCTCCCAGGCTAACTTCAAAACTTGACCAACTTACCCTACGCCGCAATGTTGGTTCACTTTCCTCTTCTATAGGTTACAATGGTTTTTGCACCCGAGAGCGGGCTGCTTGTGTGCCCACACCATTCGCTAGACCACGCAATACTCGGCAAGCTACAGCGTCACATGATTATTGTGTGGCCGATGATACCTGCATATTTCCCTACACGTCGAAGATTTGGAACCCTTTACCCTCTCATGCCTTTCCCAATAACTGTGACCTGGCGCAGTTTAAAAGACAGGTTTTTCACTTCCTTCAAAATTCGTAAATACTTTCTCTTGTCTCTTTTTCGCTTTCATTAACCTCTATATAGTTTGATTAAGGCCTTGCCTTGATGTGGATTTTTCTTCGTGACTGGTGCATCTAACGTAAAAAGAAAAAACTTCTCATCTACATCGGCTCTCTTTCCTCGAAGTCTAATATATATATATATATATATATATATATATATATATATATATATATATATATATATATATATATATATATATATTATCTCGGGATAGGGGAGAAAGAATACTTCCCTCGTATTCCCTGCTTGTAGAAGACGACTAAAAGAGGAGGGAGCGGGGGGCTGGAAATCCTCCCCTCCAGTTTTTGATTTTCCAAAAGAAGGAACAGAAAAGGGCCAAGTGAGGATTTTCCCTCAAAAGCTCGGTTCTCTGATCTTGATGCTACTTCGCTAAAGCGGGAAATGGCATATATATATATATATATATATATATATATATATATATATATATATATATATATATATATATATATATACTATCCCTGGGGATAGGGGAGAAAGAATACTTCCCACGTATTCCCTGCGTGTCGTAGAAGGCGACTAAAAGGGAAGGGAGCGGGGGGCTGGAAATCCTCCCCTCTCGTTTTTTTTTTTTCTTTCTTTTTTAATTTTCCAAAAGAAGGAACAGAGAAGGGGGCCTGGTGAGGATATTCCCCCAAAGGCCCAGTCCTCTGTTCTTAACGCTACCTCGCTATCGCGGGACATGGCGAATAGTATGAAAAAAAAAAGTATATATATATATATATATATATATATATATATATATATATATATATATATATATATATATATATATATATATATAGTCATTCCTGATGTTTTCTGTTTGCTCCATTGTTGCAGTCTTGTTATGACAATGGAATAAATCAGGTTTGAAAATGGTCAGGTTGGTTTCTTGGGTATTAACATGGATTTTTGGCGGAGAAAGTTATGCTGTGACATCCGTGTTGAGAAGGTCTTCCAAGTTTTTTTTTTTTACCGGTGAACATAATTCTGTGTGACAGACGAGAACTAGCGTATGTATAACATCTGGGTAACTATGCCTGGAGTCAGTACGAGTGGGGAAGTCCAGCGTTGGCTGTTTTAGGTGGGCGTCTGGCGGCAATGGGAGGTGCCGCCACTCACGGGATGAGCACGGCGGTGCACAATAAACTTGCTGGTGTTACCGGCACAAACCAATCAACCATGCTGGTGTCTGGTCGCTAATGTAGTAATCAGCTGGTTACAAATATCCACTCTCATTACTGCTGCTTCCTTCTTTTTTTTTTTTCAGTATATGTCTCTCCAACCTTGGCAATTTTGGTCTTAACCCACATGAGGTTTTATGATTCACTTGTCACATTAACAGATATAAGATTACTGTACACACTCGTGTTCCATCTCGCTTAGTTCAAGGAAAACTGTTATAAAGCTATTCTCGTCACCTTCAGCCAGTAAGATCGTTTCTACTCTTACAGTGTACAGTGATATCCCATAACATGATACGGTCAATATTTCTTACTTCGATAATTCCTTCTTAACTTTTTCTCTAAACTGTAAAACTTTTCATATGATAAGTTGCAAATACCCCATAGTGAGCTGGGAAGAAAAAATATGTATATAAAAACGTGTACGGGTGACCATGAAGAGAGTCAAGGTCCCACAACAAGTGTTCATGAGTGAATCATCTTGGCAAGGCCTGATGCTGGCCTTGCCAACCATGCCTCGCCCAGACCCCTACTAGCAATATATCACTGTTCTGTCCCACGACTGTAATCTACATATCATTAAACTTTCTTAATCATGTCAGGAGTAGGTTGGGGACGATACTCGCTATGAGTTATCGGCTTATTTTGAAAATAAGCAAAGAACTTATTTATTGCTACCCACAGTTGTTCCCACGAACTTATGTCATCCCACACCTTCAGAAGAAATTTTACATTTACGTCAGACTGCCAGCGATTCAGCTTGTGATACACCTGTCCTGTACACCTGCTGTGGTAGGTTGGTTGTTTGGCCTTTAGGCTTATCAACTGCCAGGGTCATCAAGGCCGTCAACGTCAAGCTGCATCCACAAACTGAATTATCTTTAACACCTTCAGGTGTGAGACCACATACATTTTTAGCGTAAACTTGGCCTATACCGTTTGCTATAGGTTTAGAAAAAGTGTTTGAACAGACTTTAAAAGTTCAGGCCATCACACAATGTGGAAACAAAACAGAAAACCGATTTGATTACAGTCGTATGATCACTGCAGATCTCCTTTATGATTAGGCTGATTACCAGTGGATAGTTTAATTTTCTGTGGGTCGCCTGGCCTCTGATGCTCTTCACCAGAGGTCGACACATAGCCTTAGACAAATGAATCTGTATAATGTGTAACAGTTTGCAGAGTCTCTCTCCACAAAATCTGATACAGGTTCCTCTAAGCTTATTAAGACGATGCTAGCTCACTCTCAATACAGTTAGTTGCTCTGTAATTCTAATTTTGTATGTAATGAAGTAGTTATGACGGATCTTTAGGTTTAAGTTACGTTCAAGTGCATATGCTTACGGAAGCAACCATAACACATCAGACACATTTGCTTCTTAACGTTAGCTGGAGGCTTAGATGATAGAGCGTTAGGATGCGGACCTTGGTAGTCTGAGGTAGGCTAGTGTAAGAAAGTCACTGAAGATTCTAGTATCAGGAGGATCGTTAAAGATCCTGTTGTCAGGAGGGTTGCTGCTGATCCTAGTGTCAGGAGGACTACAGAAAATCCTATCAAGAGGAAGGCCCGCGAAGATCGTAGTATCAGGAATACCAGTGACGACCTTAGTGGAGCCACTGTCGATCTTACTATTAGGAGGACCACTGAAGGTCCTACTGTCAGGTGGTCACCCAAAGATCCTAGTAAGAGAGGGGGTCACTAAGGTCCTAGTGTCAGGATGTCATTGAAGATCCGAGAGTCAGAAGAGTCCCTTAAGATCCCAGTGTCCTGACACTAGCCTATCTCTCACTACCAAGATCCTCACTAGCGGTATCATCAAACCTTCAACTAACGTTAAGAGGGTAATGGTTGCCTCAGTAAGTGTATGACGAACGTAAACTGTACCTAAAGACCCTCAAAACTCCATCATTATATACAAAAAAGTGAAAATATGAAGCGACATCTCAAGTACGGATGAATGTATGTCCAGGACTTTGATAAGATCAATAGACTTTACAAGGTTAATGAATGGGAATCAAAACTCATAAAGATCATCAGTTCTACCAGTAATATGCAGGCCAGTGTTATTTCAAAAGAATCCTGTTTGTATCATATGGCTTGAAAATACATACGAATAAATCTGATATAATCCACTGAAGCGACATAGACGAGGCGTCACAGAGACAACGATGACAAGAATTTTTTTGTTATAGGATATTCTTGCACATAACACACAATACATGAGTAATAAGGAAAACTGTATAATTTGTGAAAACCTGCTGAAATGTCTTGTATCCACGACTTCGCTTGACCTGTGAAGAAGATACAAAAGGATACAGAAAGATCCGGTTCAGTGTGTTACAGCTGCAGTTAAAATGTGTTCCTTGCTTGTCCATGATCGTTACCCAAGCCAACCCCTGATATGTTTCGTCCAATTACACTTAGATGGTTCTCAGTTAAATGGTAAACTGGTCACCTGGCTTATGAAAAGAAAAGATTTGTCAGAAGAAACATTATGATTACCAGGACATTTTAGCAACATTATAAGCCTCGTCTCAACCCTCAACATGACGTTCCCTGTCATCTGTCAACAGTATCTTCGCTTATTTTTTGCGTAAGACAAAGCAACAAAGTGGTACAGTTTTCTCTGAAGCATTATGGTTCAAAGTTGGACGATGTACAACCTCACGCTCACCTCTCTGAGCAGCGCACGGCGACACGACCCTTCACTACGGCTGTACGATCCTTGGATGTGATGGCCTAGTTTTGACCTGACTCTTATGGAGAAGCAGGTCGCACTATGAAGTTGACGGTGTCAAAGGTCACATTTTAATCGTGCGTTTATGAATAACTCAAATTAATAGAAAAAAAACTGCGTTTCATCCCCAGTCCTTGAAGATCTTCAAAGTACAAGCATCTTGTAAACCTACACAGAGGAGCTGTCATTAGCATCATCACCTGCAATTCTGGCTATAAGAATTGAGTATGATCCAGTTTATGCTTAATGTGTGGCACAATCGAGTATTTTCTAGAGAGTTACTTTCTAAACACTCGTATGAGGAAGGCATTGTTGGAACAGTGAGTATGGTGTATACGTGGGAACATAGCAGGCCGTGATGATGATTATGCAAACATAAAGATAACTTGCTGTTGGAGAGAGAGAGAGAGAGAGAGAGAGAGAGAGAGAGAGAGAGAGAGAGAGAGGGGGGGGGTTATCTGGTATCCATGTCGGGGGAAGAGGTGAGTCAAGCAGCTGCTGTATAGTCAAGTATGTGCTGAAAACCTACCGCTGGCAACCTGCTGGGATCTGCAGGAACTGAAAAAAAGTTATGTCAGTCCTGCTACACCTCACCTGATATGGCTAACCCCCCCCCCCCCCCACATCGTAGCCAACATGGAATATAGACTCACCCACCTCGCTAGCTAGTCTTCATCGACAAATATGTAGTATTTTGTTTAAATATCTCTTGTCCCTCAGAACCTCACCGCAGCCTGACCACCTGAGCTTCAGGATCGCAATACACATTTCACTCTGTCTTCCTTAGTACAAAATACATTTTTATGGAAGAAATATGAAGACTGGAGTCTGCCACTCCCCAGCGACGGAGTAAAAGGTTCTGGTTTAGTGGGATAAAGCAGCTGACAATATCAGCAAAGTTAACTTGGTTAAGAAAAGTGAATGTCTACCATTCATGTCACTAGCCACCCGACCTTCTGTATACCTGCCACTTGGGTACCTGTCCACAGGGGAACACTTGCCTCATGAGACCACTGGGGAACCTCTACACAGGGGAACACTTGCCTCATGAGACCACTGGGGAATCTGTACACAGGGGAAAATTTGCCAAATGAGACTACTAGGGAACCTGTCCACAGGGGAACGCTATTCTTGTTCTTTGATCCCTCTGAGCTTAGTAATGCCAGCTGGCTAGTGTGTCGCCTGTTTCTTCGCCACAAATCATCGCGAAGCTTCATCCCATTTTGACATGCTAGACTGAATTTCTTCCTTAATCTTCCATTTGTATTTGGGGCTAAGGTACATGTAGTATGTTCCTAATCATCCAAGTAGATTTCACAATATACTCCACCACCGAATGCTATCTACATAGAAAATGTTGGATTGTATCTAGTTTCCACGATAATATCTCCTTTTTGAGTCTGGTCTCATTTCATATCTGCTCATCGTTCATCTTCATTTGCTACGTAAACAAACTCAAGTATCAAATGATCACTCTTCCAATTGGTGCTTCGTACATAATATCATCAAACTCCATGGTACTACCTGTGAAGATAAGACCTGGTAATGATAGTGTATCAGTCCATTTTACTCCAGTGTGTTCAGTGACATGCTGTTACAGGAACTTTTCCTGTCTGTAAACACTAAAAATTGGTGTCTCCATGATGATCCTAATTCTCTAATCTGTCTCATTTCAATTGAAATTCCCCATTATTAGCCTTAACCATCTCTGAAAAGTGCGTGTTTTACTACTTCTTGCGCCACCCAAATATTTCCTTCGTCATTATCATTATATATTTGTTCCAGTGTCTTAAGATGCAACTCTTCCCTACAATTACTCTTCTCATGTTTTGTTCGAATGGTCCATTTTCTATGATTTCCTGAAACTCTAAGCTCTCTCATTTCACAAGTCAATCCTCCTCCTCCTTTGTCATTTTTTCCCTCCTTGTTACCATGTATCCTTCTTCACAGATAAGGTGAGATCTTATTTCCCGAGTAAGTTCTGTCGCCACATCTCCGCTGACATCAGATGCATTTTCCCTGATACGATCCTTGAATTCCACCTCTGTGCCATTCACAACTAGTCTACCTGCATTTCCATACATTATTTTCGGTTTGACATCATCATTTAAGACTCCTGACCTTTTTGCGGTATTGGTGGGGCTGCTCAGTCCTCTTGCCTCATTTGGTCTCCCATCTTTTTGCCTTCTGACTGCATTCTCCATTTTCATTTCTCCTTTCCCTTAGTCTGTCACTTATGAAAAATCTTAAATGATCGTCCTTTACGTCTTGACTGTATCGACGAATTCCTCTAATTTCTCTAATCACAGGAACTGCTCTTGACAATTTTTTTTCTTTTAGCCTTAAGGATATTTCTGATCAGTATTTCTTTCTTTTCCACCCTTTCCTGTTTGACAGCAATATGGTCTTTCCGTCAGATCATTACTGATTTACGTCTGTTAACTTTCTGCTTCAATAATCTTCCTAATTTTTGTCCCACTCGCTTGTCTGAGGTTGATTCGCCAATCTTCATGTGTCTAGCTTTCTCCCAGATCTTTTTTCCCCAAGCATTGATCCTATGTACTCTGCACTTTTTTCCATCCAGTGGGCCATAAATTAACCTGATAGTTCTACCTTAACACTGCATGATATTCTTTCTACAACTTCACATAATTCCCTGTATCCCTTTTTTTCAATATTCCTAAGTCTCTGTTCAACTGCATCAGTTTTATGCACTGAATCTGTTGAGCAGTCCCAGAAACTGCTCCTGCTCCTACTTCCTGCCCACTATTATTATTGATAGTCTCTATACTCTTGTGCTATGGGCATTTCCTTTGTCGAATGGTCTCAAGGACCCTTTTGACCTGCTTTGCTTTTCATTCATTGCACTTTCTTTCCTATGGTTATATTTCATTGACTCCTTTCAACTCATTAGATTTCTTTTTCTTGGCAATGTTTTTCGAATCCTAGTTTTTCTCTCTCCTCCTCCGACTGTGCTAACTTTTGTTCCAATCATTTCCAGCCTTCTTGTCTCAGAAGATCCATCTTTTATTTGTACCCCTTGCCCTCTTCCTTTGAATCTGGTCATGGATGATTGTTCAGGGGACTTTCCCTTGTTTAAGACTATATCTTATTTGAAAATCAGATTCAAAACATATTTTTGCCTAGTTAGACGTGCGTTGTTGACAAGAGGCTTAGCATGTCTATCGCTAGCATACAAATCCGGGTTAACACCTGATCGTAAAATTACTACCCTTAAAGAACACTGCGATCCTTGTGTACGACTGCTCCACCTTTGTGTATGATGGCATGGTGTTCAACCTGACTGAAGAAACTGGTCAAGTGAGAGTCCATCATCCTCGAAGGTCATATTGTCGAGCTCAAAGGATCATAACACCGTGCTTAAGGGCCGCACTATCGTCCTTAAGGGCCGTTATTTCTTGTTCAAGGGATTAATGAAGAGACGCATCTCGCTGTCATCTGAACTATTTTTTTCAGTTTACCTTTCATACACATTCCATGTCTGATGCCATCTGCAGTTTCACCAGCACTAATCCTCAATTAATGTCGTTTCTTTAGAAATACTCATTATTTTCTGGCTGTCACAGGGTCAAATGGTTGAGCGAGGAAGGGAGCCCCGGGTGCCAAATTGAACGCTGCCAACTCAGCAACCAGCAGGCCATCATTCGCCCAGACTACCCCAAGTTTACCGTCAAGTTCTAAGTTGGCAGCTGCAGACAAGTCTCACAGTGCACTGTCCTGAAGTTGAAGATTACATTAAAAGAAGATTTAAGCAGAGTCATGTTGATCAAGTCTTCATTATCATAACAAGGTTGCTTCATCCATCACTTGCATAAGGCCTGTTTTCACTACACCCATCGCTAAGGTCCGACTGGCCAAATGTTTACCTATTGATTACTTCGATGATAGAGGAACACTATGATTGTTGATATTACTAAACTGATCTGAACTGAGAGTAAAATGAAGCTCACTTTATCATGGATTTAGCCCATTTCACGCCAGTAGGTAAAAATATGTATCTGTATTAGTTACAGGAAAGCATAAGGTACCTATACTGACAAAATTTCTTGATAGATACCAGTAGTTTGATCATTTACATTGCATTATGTAAGCATGGAATGGGTTGTGTCAACTAGTGTTCCTCTACAGTTTACTTCTCTGGTTTTACAGTGCTTGAGGGTCAAACGCTGTTGCTTATGAATATTCTAATCTGTTTTTGATATCTCGTGTACACGTGTCATTCTATTTCTTAGATGTGCAATGCAACAGCTTATTGGACGTTTCAGTAGAGTTTATTTCTAGTCATACGTTTTCCTTCAATATTGTTTTAGGATCTTTGATTTACTAAAAGCTGACTATCAAAGTATGTCATTTAGAAAAGATAAAAACAACAAAGTAGCGAGAACGATTTTTCATCCATTTAAAGTTAAGTTAAAATGTGGATCAGGAAATCCGATGGCGTTCGTGAATTCTGTTGTGGGTGTGGAGCAGCAGTAGTCCCAGTCACGCCAAGATGTACCAACTGTTACAACATACTGCACCAGCAAGAGGAACTCAACGCACCTCACGTTAGTTGATTTCAGGCTGTAGCTTATAATAGAACACGTGAAATGTATAGGTCTTTAATACTGTTCTTTCATTACTTTGATATCATGTTCTCAGCTGTAATTCTCTCTCTCTCTCTCTCTCTCTCTCTCTCTCTCTCTCTCTCTCTCTCTCTCTCTCTCTCTCTCTCTCTCTTTGTCATGAATATTTGTGTAGCAATGTTTTCCTTGGTAATATTTGTGTTCATATTTTTCATTTTCTGTGTCGTCATTCGCTGGCCGGTTGAGTGCCTGTCAGTAGATATCTTTAGTTTGAATTCCAAAAAAGCTTCAAACGAAATGAGTAATCATTAGAGACGCAATTTGAATAATCATCTATAGATTGTAGATAGATTGTTGAACAAACGCCCTGTGACACTTTTTGATGCCAAACTTCAAAATTATTGCCACTCAGATGGCAAATGTATAGAAATTTATAAAAAGCAACTAGCAACGAAAAAGACAGCAAATTGGGTTATATATATATATATATATATATATATATATATATATATATATATATATATATATATATATATATATATAATGAAAGCATTGATAATGTCTCCCTCAAGAAGGTGAGTTTGGGGAGGACAGTGCAGATGGCAGGAAAGGCTAGAAACATATGGGCGACTGTTGTTAGTGCTTCACGAGGAATACAAAGTCGTGAAGTTATATATTAAAGATAAGAATATAGTTTAGAGATGCAGGTCTTCCCCTGAGATCACTGGAGAATGAGACAGGCTGATGAAAAGAAGCATTTTGAGGGAGATGAGTATTGATTGTTCAAAGTTCGAGCAGATAAGAAAAAATGCATATGAATAGTTTTTACGTTGGATGAATGGAAACCTGAAGTCCAGATGCACGTTGATATAAGGGAGTCAGTAAAACTCATATGCAGTCCCAAACTCAACAGAAGTGTAAGGAAGATGGATTTTTTTAAATCTAGAGCTGGAATGAACGTGAGAAGAGTGAGACAGGAGAATGGTAGAATGAGATGAAGAAAAGAGTGGCTGATTAAGTAAAATGGAATCAGAAATAAGACCGATGTATAGAAAATATGGATGAAGGTAGAATGACTAATATAATTGAATAGTTGGAGATGAAATAAAGTTGAAGGATAGAGACAGATCAGCCATGAGAAAGAAGTGTGTGGTGTGCTAAGACAGGAAACAACAAAAACCAGCTTTCTGTAGAACAGAAGATGTAATGGGTAAAGACACTGACAAGGAGATATGGCTGTTTTCTTTAAAAAAAAATGAAACCTTGTTTTTCATCGTATATGCGACACAGTCACCATCATGACCCTCTTCCGCTAGAATGCCATTCTTCACACGCAGCCTAATCGTTTTTTACCGAAGCAGCTTTGTGTTACACTCTCAGTGCATTTATTTGATCTATTCCAAGATTTTACTTGAAGTAAGATTTTAATCGCTTTGAATTGTCTTTACTGAAGAGGTTAGACTCATTGGAAACGGCTTTAGAATTTAGCACGTGTAAATTTAGCAAAGATGTAATACTAATTTAGGAGATATCATCAGATATGCAAGTAGAACTTAGTAACGCATTTACAGTTAACCAGTATCTCTAAGCTGCAAAGAGGATGATAAGTAAAGCAAAATACTGGAGAAGGCTTTCATACACGCAAGGAAAGAGCCACGAAAAATACATTCAACTAGGAATTAAAACTAATTTACAAGCAAAGTTTGGATAACAAGACTGTCTACAATCGCAGATGAACTTGATTTATATTCCGTCAAACCTTTACCTCTGTGATCCGGGTTCAAAATTTCCCTGATTGATGCCATGTTGCACCACTGGCAATAGATGAACCATGATGTTTATGTTGCCTTTTTATTTCAATCATTAAGTTATACCACAGTTGCAGAGGCAGGTTTGTTATAGGTGATGCACAAGTCTTCCAATCTGTACTTCCACAGTGATGTGAGTGTCAACAGTAGACAGCTGTGATGGAGCTTGTAAAACTGCAAGTTTTGTGTTTGTTAAATATTTATTTTTGGTTTATAAAATAAAAGATTTCACCACAGCTACTTCTATTCTTTTTATATAAACCTTTCTAACTGTCTATGATATATATATATATATATATATATATATATATATATATATATATATATATATATATATATATATATATATATATATATATATATATATTTTTTTTTTTTTTTTTTTTTTTTTTTTTTATACTTTGTCGCTGCCTCCCGCGTTTGCGAGGTAGCGCAAGGAAACAGACGAAAGAAATGGCCCAACCCCCCCCCCCCCCCATACACATGTACATACACATGTCCACACACGCAAATATACATACCTACACAGCTTTCCATGGTCCACCCCAGACGCTTCACATGCCTTGATTCACTCCACTGACAGCACGTCAACCCCTGTATACCACATCGCTCCAATTCACTCTATTCCTTGCCCTCCTTACACCCTCCTGCATGTTCAGGCCCCGATCACACAAAATCTTTTTCACTCCATCTTTCCACGCATTTGGGGAGATGTTTGATTGTTCAAATTCGAGCAGAAAGAAAAAATATGATCGTTTTACGTTGGTGAATCTGATCCATCACGTTGAATAAGATCGTAAACTCATATGCGCCCAAACTCACAGATGTAAAAGATGGTTTTTTAATCTAAGCTGGAATGACGTGAGAAGTGACGGGAATGTAGATGAGTGAAGAAAGATGCTTTTATTAAGTAAAATGGAATCAGAAATAAGACCGAGTTAACAATATGGATGAAGGTAGAATGACTAATATATTGATAGTTGAGATAATCAAGTTGAAGGATAGAACAGTCACCATGAAGCTCGAAACGCACGAGAAGAGTTGTTGTGTAAACAGAATCACAAACAACCATTTTCTGTAACCAGAAGATTAATGGTTAACATGCGAATATGGCTTTCAAAAAAAAAAAACATTTTTTCATCATATGCGACACATCACACATGCCCTTTCCGCTAAACCTTCTCCACGCAGCCCTATCGTTTTACCGAAGCAGCTTTGTGTTACACATCTCAGTGCATTTATTTGATCATCTCCAAGATTTTACTTGAATAAATTTAATCCATTTGATTGTCTTACTGAAGAGGTTAGACTCAATTGGAAACGCTTTAGAATAGCACTGAAATTTAGCAAAGAGTAATACTAATTTAGGAGATATCATCAGATATGCAATAGAACTTAGTAACGATTTACAGTTAACCATCTTAACTACTGCCAAAAATTATAAGCAAAATCTGAAAGGCTTCTCATACACCAAGAAAGCAGCCACGAAACTACATTCATCTAGGAATAACAACTAATTTACCAAGCAAGTTTGGATAACAAGACTGTCATACAATCCGCGATGAACTTTTGATTTACTTCCTACAAACCTACCTCTGGATCCGGATTCAAAATTTCCCTGATTGGAGCCATTCACCACTGGCAATAGATAACCATGATATATATATATATATATATATATATATATATATATATATATATATATATATATGTGTGTGTGTGTGTGTGTGTGTGTGTGTGTGTGTGTGTGTGTGTGTGTGTACGTGTAGGAAGAGAGGAAAGTGATTGGTTCTCAGTGAATGTAGGTTTGCGGCAGGGGTGTGTGATGTCTCCATGGTTGTTTAATTTGTTTATGGATGGGGTTGTTAGGGAGGTAAATGCAAGAGTTTTGGAAAGAGAGGCAAGTATGAAGTCTGTTGGGGATGAGAGAGCTTGGGAAGTGAGTCAGTTGTTGTTCGCTGATGATACAGCGCTGGTGGCTGATTCATGTGAGAAACTGCAGAAGCTGGTGACTGAGTTTGGTAAAGTGTGTGAAAGAAGAAAGTTAAGAGTAAATGTGAATAAGAGCAAGGTTATTAGGTACAGTAGGGTTGAGGGTCAAGTCAATTGGGAGGTGAGTTTGAATGGAGAAGAGGCTGGAGGAAGTGAAGTGTTTTAGATATCTGGGAGTGGATCTGGCAGCGGATGGAAACATGGAAGCGGAAGTGGATCATAGGGTGGGGGAGGGGGCGAAAATTCTGGGAGCCTTGAAGAATGTGTGGAAGTCGAGAACATTATCTCGGAAAGCAAAAATGGGTATGTTTGAAGGAATAGTGGTTCCAACAATGTTATGGTTGCGAGGCGTGGGCTATGGATAGAGTTGTGCGCTAGGAGGATGGATGTGCTGGAAATGAGATGTTTGAGGACAATGTGTGGTGTGAGGTGGTTTGATCGAGTAAGTAACGTAAGGGTAAGAGAGATGTGTGGAAATAAAAAGAGCTTGGTTGAGAGAGCAGAAGAGGGTGTTTTGAAGTTGTTTGGGCACATGGAGAGGATGAGTGAGGAAAGATTGACCAAGAGGATATATGTGTCGGAGGTGGAGGGAACGAGGAGAAGAGGGAGACCAAATTGGAGGTGGAAAGATGGAGTGAAAAAGATTTTGTGTGATCGGGGCCTGAACATGCAGGAGGGTGAAAGGAGGGCAAGGAATAGAGTGAATTGGAGCGATGTGGTATACAGGGGTTGACGTGCTGTCAGTGGATTGAATCAAGGCATGTGAAGCGTCTGGGGTAAACCATGGAAAGCTGTGTAGGTATGTATATTTGCGTGTGTGGACGTGTGTATATACATGTGTATGGGGGGGGGTGGGCCATTTCTTTCGTCTGTTTCCTTGCGCTACCTCGCAAACGCGGGAGACAGCGACAAAGTATAATAAAAAAAAAATATATATATATATATATATATATATATATATATATATATATATATATATATATATATATATATACAGAAACACCCCTAAGAAAAGGAAACAATAGAACCTTGAGTCGTTCGTGTATCCACATCTTCTGAGAACTAGTTACAGACAGACTTTGCAAGTTTGCTAGTTCACTTTGAAGAATTTCCAAGGGCTCTTGCAGTTCATTAGCATTAAAAGAATGGACTCCTTTGGAGTTGGAAGTTCTTCAACGGGACTCTACTCCGTTGACATTCTCCATTCTCTTGGAATTTCTGTACGCAAACGTTGGAGGTTTCAGTCTCAAACAAAAATCCACATCAAGGCGGAGCTTAATTGAAATATGGAGATCATGAAACGTAAAAAGAAAAGAAAAGGGAAAGTATTTACGAGTTTTGGAGAAAGTGCAAAAACTTTCTTTTGAAATATGCCAGATCGCAATTATTCAGTATATGCAAGGTTGCTTAACCTCCATTGCATGCTCCATCCGGTTCTCTGCACATAACCTGTATTTGCATTTTTTTTCTCTCTGTAATTAGTTCTCATTTGCGTTTTGAGGTTCAAAGGGATTCATACGGTAACTTGCCTTTTCGGTTCCCTGATATGCAAAACTTTGAGTTTATCAATGTCAGAATTCATTTGACACCTGTGCGACCAGTCCGTCAGTCTGTCTATATTCATTTGAAGCTGTAGACATTCATTTTTTGTTATTGATTTATACTTCAACTTAGTATCATCTGCAATGCAACCCATTATCAATATCATTAATATATATGAGAAGGAATTTCGTTATGAATGAGAAAGAGAATCAGTCCTAAGACTGATCCTCGTGGCACACCTCTTGTTACGTCTAACCATTCTGAGGCTTGAAGTTTAGGGAAAGTCAACCCATTTCCTAATTGCCGAGGGACAACGCTATCTATACCATGTGACTTGATATTTGTTAGTAACCTTTAATGTGGAACTTTATGGAATATTTTATGGAAATCTAAATAGATGACATCAAGTGCTATACTTTCATCATATATGTTGATTGTCCAAACAAATCAAGCAGATTTGTCAGACATGAACGATTTCGTCGAAAACCATGCTAAAAGTCATTTTTAAATAGTGGTCCTCTAAATCATTTACAATCTTATCTCAAATTATGGTCTCTGTATTAGCAGATGCACACGTATAGCTAATTGGACGAACATTTCCGGGAAGTGAATTATTACTTATTTTCAATGTGTCACATTAGCAAGTTTCCATTCTTCTGGAACTTCCCTGAAGAAGAAAGTAGTTAAAAGTGTAATTGTCTAGTTTTACGTCTCTTTCATTGCCCTCGGATAAAACTTATTTGGGCTTGCCACTTTGTATATCTATATCCTATTTAGTGCTGATGATATTTCTTCAACTCTTATCTATGTCCTTATCTTGCATGATTCTTCCTCTCTTAGTAATAGAACTGGGACTGGGGCATGACTCGTTTCATCAGTTGTAAATACTTAAAACAAAATCTTGCCATGTCTTCCTTTTTCTTGAACCGTGACCATTTTCTGTTATTAATGGACCAACTCACTGGGTAATGACTCTTAAGATACCCATAAAACTCACTGGGGTTTCTTTTGCTACTTTTAGCAACATATGCTTCATAATGACGTTTACTTTGACGTTTAAGTCTTCGTCTCTCTAAGCGGATTTGCATAATTTGCTCCATTATGTTTCATTTGTCTCTTTGAGTTATTCATGTTCTACTTTCTTAGACAACAGACACATCTATTGGCATTGCTCCACCATTTTTGGCTTCACTTTGTAAAAAGACTGTCTACTACGCACAGGCTCATATGTTACATTAATGACAGCATTTTACTGAAGTTCTCCCAAGCAACGTCCATATCGTTTTCTTTATATCATACCAAGTTTCCCTGTCAATGGCTATTCGAAGATCAGTGGAATGTGGAATCCTAAAATCTAGTTTTTTTTTTGCGACTCTCACGTTGAACAATGTTGACATTGAACTCAGAAGTTATATTGATATATCTGAAAGTGTAATCCAAGTATAAAGAATGGACACCGTTTTTTCATTGACCTTGCTAAACCTTCTGACAAAGTAAGTTGTTTGTTGTTTGAGTTTAAACCTCCCTACAACTCAGGAGGTGCGGGCCCTAGGGCTTGTTATCCCACCCGGCCCCCACGAGAGCCAGGCTCCCTCTAGTGACAAAGTAAACCACAGAATTTTGGTAGAGAAAATAGCTAAACAAACCACTAAAGATAAGATGGTTTAAGTGAGGATGGTTTCCAAACTTTTTGGTGTAACGTCTTCCTTTTGGTTTTTACGAAACCCTCACGACCCCTTCATATTTTTTTTACCTTGATAAATTTACATTTGTAAAGTATGTTTTAGTATTGTTGATGATCACTAATTGGTAAATGATTTATCTTTGTGTGAGTAAATAAGATTGAAAGAAGGCACCTGAGACAACTAGAGCACTTAATTCCTACGTATCGGTTCAGTGACCCATCTTCAGGAAATGGACAACAGACTAGAACAAAGCAGACACAGACACACACCACAATCACACACCACACCACACAGTCACACACGAAACAGTCATCCACCATACCAGTCTATACACTACACCACAGGCACGCACCACACCATATAGTCACACAACACAGTACCTAGTCACAAAACAGTGATAAAGAAGGGAGAAACACAACACAGTACCTAGTCACAAAACAGTGATAAAGAAGGGAGAAAACCAAACTAAACAACACCGTTAGAACCATCAGATAAATCTTAGTATACTTGAGGGTGAGGGAAGGTCGGTAGGTGGTAGTGTTGTGAGAGACGAGCAGGGAGTCATTGTGAGGAGCAACGTGACGATAGAGAACGCGTAAGGGTGACTAATATATTTTGGCTTTGCATGGATGTAGGGCAAGTTTAATCAAAGAAAGATTTCTTTTGAATGACATAAACTCAAGAATGTTCTTATTAACCTCTTTTAAAGAAAAATTGTAATTTTTGGCTCATGGTTTCAGGCTACCCCTGCATCCATCTCAGTCCACCCCAGTTTGGGAAACTGGTTTAAAGTTTCTAAGTTCAAAGTGGTGGCAAACGAACCATGTCTAAAGAGGAAAATATCCTTGGGAGGTGGGGGGGGGGGGACTACCACAGCCTCAGTACTCTTTGTTATAATGATACTAGACATGGACATTGAGGTAAAAGAATGCATACTAAGGAGCTATGTTGATGACACCAGAGTAAACAAAATGACTGGATTAGAAACTGATCAAAAGGAGATGCATTCATTTACAAAATGAAGATAGATTTAAGCAAATAAGACGACAACTGTTGGTACTATATGAAGGTCCAACAAATAACTAGACAGAAAGGGGAACAAATGTAAAAGTTTCTGAGTGTCATCATAAATGAAAAAGTAGAATCAAGAGAACATAATGAGAAGGATCACGATCAATCCAAGTGATGAGTAGGTATTATACTCAAAACTTTAACATAGGGGACAGAAGCCTATTAATGAAAATGTTGATTGCATGCATGTTGAATACTGCTGTGTTGTATGGGCACCAAGATTCACTTACCAATAAACAAATTAGAAAGAATTCAGAAGCATATTGCTAGCAAAACCGAAGGGATGGAACTTATGAAATACCATGACGGCTGAGGTAACTGCAATTATATAGCCTTGAGAGAAGGAAATAAAGATATGTGATGATCTGCGCGTAGCAACAAATTGAAAGCTTAGAAAGTGTGTTAAACCTAATGCCTCTCATCAAGTAAGATGCTAATCAGGTACTGAAATCGATGCCTTTCCCTGAGCGCTCAATTTTATGTGCATAATAGATAAGGGAGGAACTGAAAAAAAAAATTATGCATCGGCCGGGAATCGAACCCGGGCCTCCCGCGTGGCAGGCGAGAATTCTACCACTGAACCACCGATGCAACAAATGATTTAGTATATTATTCTTTATTTAATATGTCAGTGCTGTTAGGCATATAACCTAGTTGTCTTTTTCCTAATTCTGACTAATTCATTGTAATCTATGTCTTTTGTCCATGTATTCAGGGTCTGTCGGGTGGTTTCGGCCATGTTAATATTGTCATAGCCCCCAAGGTCTCGGACCCACTAATTTTCCGATAAGTCTGTCAGTCGTACATGTATGTATTGGGTTGGTAGATTTCCTTGCACCAACCTACCCATGTTTTTCTTGTTTACAAAAACAAGATCTAGTGCCGAGGCATAAGGATTATCCCTGAGGATAGGGGAGAAAGAATACTTCCCACGGAGAGCTGGAATTCTCCTCTCTCATTTTTTTTTTTTTCTAATTTTCCAAAATAAGCAACAGAGAACGAGGCCAGATGAGGATATTCGCTCAGAGGCCCAGTCCTCTGTTCTTAGCGCTACCTTGCCAACGAGGGAAATGGCGAATAGTTTGAAAGAAAGAAAAGAAATATATATATATATATATATATATATATATATATATATATATATATATATATATATATATATATATATTAGTCAGAATTAGGAAAAAGACAACTAGGTTATATGCCCAACAGCACTGACATTTGTCAACTAAAGAATAATGCACCGTAATTTTCGTTGCATCGGTGGTTCAGTGGTAGAATTCTCGCCTGCCACGCGGGAGGCCCGGGTTCGATTCCCGGCCGATGCATAATTTTTTTTTTCAGTTCCTCCCGTACCTTTTATGCACATAAAATTGAGCGCTCAGGGAAAGGCATCGCTTTCAGTACCTGATTAGCATCTTACTTGATGAGAGGCATTTAGGTTTAATACACTTATTTTTAAGGGGAGGGGGCGAAAATTTTGGGAGCCTTGAAAAATGTGTGGAAGTCGAGAACATTATCTCGGAAAGCAAAAATGGGTATGTTTGAAGGAATAGTGGTTCCAACAATGCTGTATGGTTGCGAGGCGTGGGCTATGGATAGAGTTGTGCGCAGGAGGATGGATGTGCTGGAAATGAGATGTTTGAGGACAATGTGTGGTGTGAGGTGGTTTGATCGAGTAAGTAACGTAAGGGTAAGAGAGATGTGTGGAAATAAAAAGAGCGTGGTTGAGAGAGCAGAAGAGGGTGTTTTGAAATGGTTTGGGCACATGGAGAGAATGAGTGAGGAAAGATTGACCAAGAGGATATATGTGTCGGAGGTGGAGGGAACGAGGAGAAGAGGGAGACCAAATTGGAGGTGGAAAGATGGAGTGAAAAAGATTTTGTGTGATCGGGGCCTGAACATGCAGGAGGGTGAAAGGAGGGCAAGGAATAGAGTGAATTGGAGCGATGTGGTATACAGGGGTTGACGTGCTGTCAGTGGATTGAATCAAGGCATGTGAAGCGTCTGGGGTAAACCATGGAAAGCTGTGTAGGTATGTATATTTGCGTGTGTGGATGTGTGTATGTACATGTGTATGGGCCATTTCTTTCGTCTGTTTCCTTGCGCTACCTCGCAAACGCGGGAGACAGCGACAAAGTATAAAAAAAAAAAAAAAAAAAAAAAAAAAATTTAAGTGTATTTATCTTTATTATTTTAATACTTAAGTGTATTTATTTTTATCATTTTAATACACTTATTTCTTAATACACTTATTTTTGATGCACTTATTTTTATTCTTAACGCTACCTCTCTGAGGCGGGAAATGGCGAATAGCATGAAAGAAAAAAAATATATATACTTATTTACTTATTTATTTTGCTTTGTCGCTGTCACCCGCGTTAGCGAGGTAGCGCAAGGAAACAGACGAAAGAATGGCCCAACCCACCCACATACACATGTATATACATACACGTCCACACACGCTAATATACATACCTATACATCTCAATGTACACATATATATACAAACACAGACATATACATTTATACACATGTACATAATTCGTACTGTCTGCCTTTATTTATTCCCATTGCTACCTCGCCACACATGGAATAACAACCCCCTCCCCCCTCATGTGTGCGGGGTAGCGCTAGGAAAAGACAACAAAGGCCCTATTCGTTCACACTCAGTCTCTAGCTGTCATGTAATAATGCACCGAAACCACAGCTCCCTTTCCACATCCAGGCCCCACACAACTTTCCATGGTTTACCCCAGACGCTTCACATGCCCTGGTTCAATCCACTGACAGCACGTCGACCCCGGTATACCACATCGTTCCAATTCACTCTATTCCTTGCACGCCTTTCAACCTCTTGCATGTTCAGGCCCCGATCACTCAAAATCTTTTTCACTCCATCTTTCCACCTCCAATTTGGTCTCCCACTTCTCGTTCCCTCCACCTCTGACACATATCCTCTTGGTCAATCTTTCCTCACTCATTCTCTCCATGTGACCAAACCATTTCAAAACACCCTCTTCTGCTCTCTCAACCGCACTCTTTTTATTACCACACATCTCTCTTACCCTTACATTACTTACTCGATCAAACCACCTCACACCACATATTGTCCTAAAACATCTCATTTCCAGCACATCCACCCTCCACACAACTCTATCCATAGCCCACGCCTCGCAGCCATACAACATTGTTGTATATATATATATATATATATATATATATATATATATATATATATATATATATATCTTTCTTTCACACTATTCGCCATTTCCCGCGATAACGAGGTAGCGTTAAGAAAAGAGGACTGGGCATTTGAGGGAATATCCTCACCTGGCCCCCTTCTCTGTTCCTTCTTTTGGAAAATTAAAAAAAAAAAAAAACGAGAGGGGAGGATTTCCAGCCCCCCCGCTCCCTTCCCTTTTAGTCGCCTTCTACGACACGCAGGTACAAACTATATTGACTAACCCCTAGAGGTGGGTGAACAGCTAACTCAAGGATTATCCCGCCCCCTACCCTTGGAGCAACCTAGTAGGGCTGCTGGCTGTTAACATTAGCCATCCATGATGGTACTACATTCCTGGGTGAGGAGCGTTATTCTTCAAAGTGGTGCCCTGTACCAAATGACATTCTCCATGTTAGGATTGTTGGTCTTACTTTCTCCAGAACTGGACTGCTGGGCTAATCCTTCCATTTTCTCCTTACAACAACCATACATCTACTCAAACCTCACTTATTCTTTTACATGAGATCTGTCGTCATATCCTGTGTGCTCTGTCTTTTTGAAATGTAATCCTGATAAAGTTCGCTAATCCCCGGCATCATGGGGTGCTAGAAATCTCCGGGTTCCCGCCTGACTCTACTGCCAATGAGAGGGAGGGGGGTGCTCTAGCAGTGGTATTACCGGCCCCTCTCACGACCTTTTTCCCATCTCTAATCGATCTACTTATTTTCATTTTTTCACCAAACCATCATTCGTGGTTTCTTCTATTTTCTGTTGAACACCGTCTGTCTTGTAGGTACCTCTTACTATCTTACTTCTGCCTGAAATCCAGTTGTATAATGATGTTCTTACTAGCCCCTGTATCATTGCATACTCCAATATCAACACACTTGTGGCTCGTTTGGAGGACTCTGAATCCCCCAAACTTTGATGTTATTTGATCCAAGGTCTTTCTCCCAACCACCACTGCTTTCCCTTGTTATGCCTATTGTTCTCTTAATTCTACAAATCTTATAACTATCTTGGACTAACTAAACTCCTGCCGTGAGACCGTGACGTTCTCCACTGGGAAATCGAGATCTTTTACCTAAAGGATCTTAGCGTTCACCACAGGGAATGGTTGAATTCCTCCTTACGGATGGTGGTGGCGGTTGGGGGGGAATTAAAGCCCTCACGTTCTCCATTCCAATGATTTAGGGCAAATTATAACTAACCTTACCAATCCGATTCCCATTCATCATTTCCTATAATCATGGCAAGTACTTTATCAGTGATGTAAAGCGTTAATTTGCTCAAAGAAAGTGCGAACCTCTCCTCGTTATCCACTGATAGGTCTTTCTGGTCTTTACCTAAAGGCATCGCTAACAAGTTCTGTCGCTCTACCGTTACTTTACTTTTCTGTTCTGACGGTACTAAAGCTGTCTTTCCCATAGACAAAGCAACACTCTTTGGTTCCCGATTCTCCTCTGACTCCACCTTACATGACTTGAAGATTCCT
Organism: Panulirus ornatus; assembly: GCF_036320965.1. Classification (NCBI taxonomy): domain Eukaryota; kingdom Metazoa; phylum Arthropoda; class Malacostraca; order Decapoda; family Palinuridae; genus Panulirus; species Panulirus ornatus. Next base: position 17,780,566 of record NC_092231.1, on the reverse strand, counting down.
TTACCCCCTGATGCTCCTCTTACTAACCTTTTGTCCTTCTCTGTGATCTCTTTTCGAGCTGTCCCAAAAGTAATTCTTTCTGTAGACATAAGCGAGGCTTATGGTCTGATGACATCCATCCCCGTGTACTGAAAGAGGTTACCTTCAAATTATGGCATCAGACTCATCTCTAAGCCCCCCTCTTTTGGATACCTTCCCTCAGTTTGCTCCCTCATGTCTAGCTTCCTCTCTGGCCGATCCAACACCATGGTTGTTGGTTGATCAGGCTCTCCCATTTTCACTATCAACAACGGTATCTTCCACAAATACCCAAATGCACCCATATGCTGACCACTCAATACTGAAGTTCTCCACATCTTTCATTTCTGCTCCTTTTCCCGCTCGATTTGCATCTCGTCTCGACACAACTTCCTCAATGAATTCAGATTTGGACAGGATGTTTCGGTGGGGTAGACGAGATCTGGTTCAGTTTAATACCTCTAAGACTCACTTTCTGCCCATCTCTATCGAAAATTCTTAACCTTCCTCTCTTGACTGATCTGTAATTCCACCTCTTAACTCAGTCAATGTACTTGGTATCAGTGTAACATCCGTACTATCTTGGACACCTCACATTACGGGAATGGCCAAGTCAGCCTTTAAGAAACGGAGTCCTGTTTGGAAGTCGAATTTTTTTCCGAACAGTTGTTCCGTTTCTCCTTTACCAGACAACCTCAAAACTTAACTCACTTGCTCTATGGCTCAATATTGACAAAAAACAAAGTAATACCTATAATAGAGGGTATCTCTCCCTCTATTATAGGTATTACTTTGTTTTTTGCTCCTGAGAGCTGGCTGCTTGTGTGGCCCTATCATTGGCTAGACCAAGCAATACTTGGAAAGCTGCTGCGTCACATGATCACAATGTGGCCGTTGGCAACTCAGGAGACGGCCATTTTCATAACTGTTTCTTTAACTGCCTGCACCTCGAAGCTTCGGAGTTCTCTAACCCCCCCCCCCCTCTCATGTCTTTATCAGTAAGCTTTTTCACTTCCTCCTAAACTCTTTATGTTTCAGTAAAGGCCCCGGCCTTGATGGGGAGGACTATAGTCCACAGCTGTATCTTCCAACATAAAAGAAATAGTTATAAAGTCTTGAAGAATATACTGAAATTAGAATGAGACAAACCATGAAGCTAGAACGGCTATTCAGTAAACTGCCTGAAGAAATAAGAAACGGGAATGGAACATGTACAGAAGCACTTACGAATAGTGCTTGACACGTGGCTGACATCAGTCCTTAATAAACCAAGGTCATAACTACTTAATGGAGATGGCAGCTGAGAAGAGCCTTATTCATCAAGCAAGACGTGAAGTGAGCGATATCCGTTACCCATATCATGTGTAATTCTCGTACGTTCTCTCTCTCTCTCTCTCTCTCTCTCTCTCTCTCTCTCTCTCTCTCTCTCTCTCTCTCTCTCTCTCTCTCTCTCTATATATATATATATATATATATATATATATATATATATTTATATACATATATGTATATAGTGTGTTTTTCAACATGCCTGTAGTCGTCCTTGGGACTGACTAGAAACTAGATGTGATGAAAACCGTTTTTGCTGTACTTTACCTCTTATCATCTTCTTAGAACTGTATATGACATTTAAAAAGTGACTAATCTCATACTTGAATTAAAACTATTCACTTATAACTAACATCGTTAAGATATCAAGGTCTCCAGGCCAGACGAACTTCAAGTGGTGGTGATACAGGGAAATGAAAGTGAGTGTGGCTGCGAGGTCGGCAGACGACGGACAGCCCAGCAGACGACGCCGCCACCATGGCTACGTTATTCTGCAGGGCCAATGTTATCTCCGCCCTCAAGTCCTTCTGCCGAAATTATGGAGCGTCTGCGGTAAGTCTGATTGGAAATGTGGTTTCCTCTGTGTGTTATGCTTTGAAAGGGTGGTGAAAGAATGTATCACTTTTGAGTTAGGCCATTCAACCTGATTGGATGTGTAGAGCGTTTCTCTTGCTGGCTTATCAGCTGATTTTTCGGTATTTTTGTATTTTGCCACAAAAACGGCAAATTTGTAGTGCACTTTTACCCATCCTGTGGTGAGGTACAAATGAAGGATATTAAGTGCACACAAAGTCCTGGAATTAGGCCACAATGATAGATGAGTATTTCTTCACAGGAACTAGCAACAATTGAATGAATTAAATAATAAGTTACATAATACATGAACTCATAACAGGGATTGAGCACCGGTGATTGAATTGTATAACGAGTTGAATAGTGACAAACTTATGACAATGTATATAATAAGTAGACTTTAGAATAAGGAGAGTCAGTGTATTTTTATGGGTGAAATGCTGACATGTGTTGTGTGGTAAGAATCATCACAGTTCATTCATTTTATGACACCTTAGAGTATAATGTTAAACGATGTGAGAATAATTTTTTGGCAAGGCTTACTTTGTAATATTACGAGAAGGAACAAACTCTCATGGGTATTGACAGCCCGGCAGAAGTAGGTCATAATAAATTGATCCTGTTAGTGAATATATATATATATATATATATATATATATATATATATATATATATATATATATATATATATATATATATATATATAGTATTTATAGCATGATATTATGGTGTACATATATCAGCTGGTTTTTAGTCTTGATTCCTCTGCAGTCCAAAAAATTTTGCACAAGGTTTTTTTAAGGTGATTTATTTTAGCTACTCACAGGTAAACCCATGTTACAGTTTATTACATGCTGGAAGGCTTACTTTTATGGTATTTTATCATGTACTTTATACATTTTGAGCCCATTATGAAAGAGAATCCAGAAAAAATGAACTCTAAGTCGTAGATAATTTTTTATACCTGTGTTATGCTTCAGACACCTGCATATCATTATGCTGTTGAAGAAGATCAGCAAAGAAAGATATTATTATTGTCATGCAAATGTAGGTTCCTTTGTGGAGTTCCTGCAGTTTCAAGGCTGTTCTCCATGCAGGAGCTGGAAAATAGTGGATTCTTTTGGAGAGAGGGTCCTTGACCAGACTATTCCATCCATGTATAACATGACTTATCAATGAAGGTGGCTTCTTGCTCTCAGTTTAACCACTTGCATGTGAAGTCTGGGAACACTTAAAGAGTCACATATAGTCAGAGTATCTGTTGAAAATATCAACATATTCCAGGTCACTGGAGTTAGAAAACAGTTTGATTTGGAAAGTGGATCCTGATTCCTCATACTGGTAAAGGAACAGTACTGCCAGCAGCTCATGTTGTGTTGTAGTGGTCCATTTGTATATATTATTTGTAAAAATATAATTTCAATTAAGTAAAGTGTTTTAGATATCTGGGAGTGGATCTGGCAGCGGATGGAACCATGGAAGCGGAAGTGAATCATAGGGTAGGGGAGGGGGCGAAAATCCTGGGAACCTTGAAGAATGTGTGGAAGTCGAGAACATTATCTCGGAAAGCAAAAATGGGTATGTTTGAAGGAATAGTGGTTCCAACAATGTTGTATGGTTGCGAGGCGTGGGCTATGGATAGAGTTGTGCGCAGGAGGGTGGATGTGCTGGAAATGAGATGTTTGAGGACAATGTGTGGTGTGAGGTGGTTTGATCGAGTAAGTAATGTAAGGGTAAGAGAGATGTGTGGAAATAAAAAGAGCGTGGTTGGGAGAGCAGGGTGTTTTGAAATGGTTTGGGCACATGGAGAGAATGAGTGAGGAAAGATTGACCAAGAGGATATATGTGTTGGAGTTGGAGGGAACAAGGAGAAGTGGGAGACCAAATTGGAGGTAGAAAGATGGAGTGAAAAAGATTTTGAGTGATCGGGGCCTGAACATGCAGGAGGGTGAAAGGCGGGCAAGGAATAGAGTGAATTGGATCGATGTGGTATACCAGGGTAGACGTGCTGTCAGTTGATTGAATCAGCGCATTTGAAGCGTCTGGCATAAACCAGGGAAAGTTGTGTGGGGCCTGGATGTGGAAAGGGAGCTGTGGTTTCGAGCATTATTACATGACAGCTAGAGACTGAGTGTGAATGAATGGGGCCTTTGTTGTCTTTTCCTAGCGCTACCTCGCACACATGAGGGGGGAGGGGATGTTATTCCATGTGTGGTGAGGTGGCGATGGGAATGAATAAAGGCAGTGTGAATTGTATGCATGTGTATATATGTATGTGTCTGTGTGTGTATATATATGTGTACATTGAGATGTATGGGTATGTATATTTGCGAGTGTGGACGTGTATGTATATACATGTGTATGTGGGTGGGTTGGGCCATTTCTTTCGTCTGTTTACTTGCGCTACCTCACAAACGCGGGAGACAGCGACAAAGCAAAATAAATATAAATAAATAAATAAATAAGTTCAATATTAAGTGTTAGTATGACTAAGTTTGTAATTGTAAATCTTGTCTTTACCTAAGGTTGTAACCTATGCAGAGGCTCTGAGGGTAAATAGGGAACAAAGATATGATAACTTTCCATTGGTCAGGATAATTCAGCTGCAGTTGAACATGGTAAAGTTTATGAATTTCAGTGCATTCTTATTCCAATAGCAGTATTAGTATTCTATTTAGGATGTCTCCTGTGCTCGCTACGGTGGAACAGTGGCATGGCTGTTTATACATCCTTCTGTGTATGTGCTGAAATTGTAACTCCAAGACGGTTATGGATTTTCTTTTTATGTAATAGAAATGTTGATTATCACTAAAGAGCACAATCTAAACGCTTTTCAAATGCCGTAGCTTCCAGAAAGCAATACTTTTTTTGTCTGTATTAATGGACTATGTCTTGTACAGGTCACAGCAATGAGACAGGCCGCCACTAAAGGTGAATCTGGGAAAGGAAGGGCTGGGCAGGGGATGGGGGTCTGAGGAGGGGAGAGCAGTGCTTAGGTTGGGGAGCTCAGGGTAGAGGAGGGCAGTGGAAAGAATGGGGGATCAGAGAAGGGCAGGGCCATGCTGGGGGTGGGGGACTAAGAAAAGGGAAGAGACATTTATTGGAATGGAGTTCGAGTAAGAGAGGGCCTTGTTGATCTGGGGATCTAGGAAAGGGATTGTGGAGGGAAGAGCAGTACAAGTGATAAGGGGCCAGAGGAAAATGGGGTTGTGCTAGGGCTTAGGGAGTGAAGGGCCGTGTGGAGATGAGTGTGGTTGAAAGAAGGCATTGGAGGGTTAGGGAAAAGGAGGGCCATGCTGGAGATGGGAGTTGGGGGAGTGGAGGGCTATATGAGTCAGGGTCAGGGCAGGGCAGGGAAGGGCAGTGCAATGGGTTAAGAGAGAGGAGGGCCATGCAGAGAGTGGGGGGTCAGGGAGGGAAGAGCTGACTAGGGATGGATTTAGGGGAGAAGAGGGAATGCAGAGGGTGGGAGTCTTGTGAAGGAGGAAGTCTTTAGCCTTTGTTCAACTAAAAAACATCCCAGATGATTGAAGTTTCAAAGCTAGGTTCAAGGCAGGCTGAAGTAGCTATTGAGAATAAAAGTAATTTACTTGGTTGTAAATGATGCTGGGAGATTATTGAGTAATATAATTTTGTATGGTGAAAAACTGGTGGCTTTGGATAAATGGATAGTCATGCAAAGGAAAAAATGTGAAGTGTTTAGAAAGATTGGTGAATACCCTGTAGGGAAGTTTGCATGGAGAAGAAAAGTAGCTATTTCCTCAAATATGAAACACAAGATTTTATAGGTAGAAGTAGTATGTTGGAACATCAAGCGGGAGCATTAGGTAGAAGTAGTGAGTAGGATTGGGTAGGAACCTCTGTAGACATTGCACTGGAGTTACCCTCTGCTAGTGACCTATTAAGGATGAGGCACTAAAGGCTTAGAAGTTGTGCTGGAATCCATTCGTTAAGGAGACTCTGTTGCTGTGTCCACCCCTTTGAGGGAGTTCCAAGAGGAAACAGGCATGAGAGATATAGATAGATATAGTACCTCAAAAGCAAGAACAGTAAAGATGGATAACTTACAGAGTAAAGTTGAATTGAAGAGGATAGGTTGAATGAAGAACGATGAAATAAAGATATGTGGTGTGGAGAAATCTTTCTTTGGTAGGGCTCATGGATAAAAATTGCCATGTATGAATTATAACTGATGATAGGTTGTTCAGGAAGATATGTGGATGAACAGTAAAAGGCACAAGAAGTGGCCTGCAGAAGAGATGTACAGATGCAACAAGAGTGAATTTACTAATAGTAAGGGTGTATAAGATGAAAATGTTAGAGATGTTATACGTAGAATTCAGTGAAAGCTTTTTTTTTTATAGAAGTGTTCGGAGATACTCTTAAGACTTTCCACAAAGTGTCTCTATCCACCTTGTCATATGCCTTCTCCAGATCTGTAAGTGCCACATACAAATCCATCTGTTTGAGCATTTCCCACACACATTCTTCAAAGCAAACACCTGATCCACACATCCACTACCACTTCTGAAACCACACTGCTCCTCCCCAATCTTATGCTCTGTACATGCCTTTACTCTCTCAGTCAATACCCTCCCATACAATTTCCCAGGAATACTCAACAAACTCATGCCTCTGTAGTTTGAACACTCACCTTTATCCCTTTTGCCTTTGTACAATGCCTCTATGCATGCATTCTGCCAATCCTCAGGCACTTCACCATGAACCATACATACTTTGAATATCCTTACCAATCAATCAATAACACAGTAACCCCCTTTCATAATAAATTCAACTGCAGTACCATCCAAGCCTGCTGCCTTGCCAGATTTCATCCTCCGCAAGGCTTTCAACACCTCTTCTCTGTTTACCAAGCCACTCCGCCGACTCTCTCACTTCTCACACCACCCCAACCAAAGTATCCTACATCTGCCACTCTATCATCAAACACATTCAACAAACCTTCAAAATACTTACTCCATCTCCTCCTCACTTCATCACTACCTGGTATCACTTCCCCCCTTGCTCCCTTCACTGATGTTCCCATTTGTTCTCGTTTTATGCACGTTATTTACCTCCTTCCAAAACATCTTTTTATTCTCCCTAAAGTTTGATGATACTCTCTCACCCCAACTCTTATTTGCCCTCTTTTAACTCCTGCACCTTCCTCTTGACCTCTTGCTGCTTTCTCTTACACATCTCCCAGTCATTTGCACTCCTTCCTTGCAAGTATCATCCAAACACCTCTCTTTTCTCTTTCACTAACAACTCTACTTCTTCATCCCACCACTCACTACCCTCTCTAATCTTCCCATCTCCTACCTTTCTAATCTGGCCATCTCCTACCTTTCTCATGCCACATGCATCTCTTGCACATGCCATCACTGTTTCCCAAAATACACACCATTCCTCACCCACTGCTGCAACCAGGATTCAAACCTATGTGCTCGACCATAGGTGGCCCATGAATGCATCATGGTTAGGAACGCTAACCACTACACCACAAAAGTCTTTCGTTTTATGGTACCATAGTTTTAACATTTTGAATCTTCACTGTGTGGCTCTTGGGATTCCTTCTTCAGGAGAGATTGATTACAATATGCCCCCATATCACTATCGAAGGTATTTATTTTTGCTTTTGGTATTAATCTTCTTATCCAACAATTTCTCTCTAAACCCCTCCCCCCCCTTTCTTCATATGGGTATGGTCTCATGCCAATGGGACAGATTGCAGAGGAGAGAAAAGTAGGTTTTGAAAATTGGAAAACCTTTTCTTTCCAAGGTTCTTTCCCATGAGCATTTTTTCCTTATTTTCTCACCTTGTCCTGCTTTCCCCTTTCTTTTTGCTGAAAAACCTTTGTCTCTACCAACTGTGAATGTTTTGGGGTTGATGTTTGTGATCTGCAAATTCTGAGGGCTATTAGCAAGTGGAACTTAGATGGTCAAGAATGTTATCTGTGTGGCAGTTTTTAGTTAGCTGAGTGCAGGCCCAAAGCAAAAGAACTGCCACAACCGTGGTTGAGTTTTAGGGAAAGAGTAAGGCAGGCGCTTCTCTATTGGAAATACAAAGGTTTCAAAAGCAACCCTGTAGAATGTATCTCATGCTAGCAGGACACTGCCTCAGAGAGAAAAGGTTTTTCAGTTTTCAAAACCTATATTTTTTGCAGTGATTACTGAACAGCAGCTGGAGCCATTTTAATAGGAAGTTCTTGATGAAATGGTATCAATAGTAGGAGTGTAGTTCATTAACTCATATGTTATGTTGGCTGCAAGTTTACTGTATATTCATTAATTACACTCACTTATATCATTTATCCTGAAAAGATTTTCAATTTTTTCTTTCAAGCTGTCACTTGGAAAAGGACAGTATGTAGAGGTAAGTTTTATATCTGAAAACAGGAGCTGTAAGACTTTATGTTCTATAGGCATTTTGATATGAAAGTTACGTTATACAGTACACAGATCAATCTGTCTGTGGAAAAGAGCTATGTCATAGTAAGTAACCACCATGGCATTATTATGGCTTTGATAGGGTGAGATCCACCAGTTAAATCCCTCTTTATCTTATTAATGTTCGGTCATCCTCCCTCAGAGACTTTGGGGAATCCAGCATTGTAGCCCTTGATATATTGAATGCTTTTAACAGACTATGGCATCATACTCTCCAAGTTCCCACCTTTGGCTTTCCTTTTCCACCAGTCTGCCTCTGTAATTGTTAACTGATCAACCTTTTACCTCATTCCCTGTCAACAGCAGTGTCCTTCAGGGTTCTTTTGTTTCTTCATTTTATTGATGATTTCTTTCAACAGATTACTAGATGCATTCATGTACTGACAACTCAGAATTGCATTCCTCCACTTCATTATAATCTTTTACATCATCCCTTGCTCAGTATGTCTTCTCTGGCCTGTATAAACTTAGATTTCATCATCTATTACTCAATCTGTGTCTTCTTTTGTCTGTTTAAACTTAAATTTGGACAGGGTGCAATCTAGTTGGCTCTGTAATTCTACCTCTCAACAGAGAAGATATATAGTATCATTGTAGTATCTAATCTGTCTTTGAAACACCACTATACACAATTATTTGAGTTATCACCTCAGAAACTGAGAGTCCGAAGCAGAAGCTGAAGATTCTTCTCCTATGAACAGATGCTTTAGTGATAGAAAGGATTGATTCATCTTTTTATGGAATACTGCTCTAACAGCAAGGGAGATTCTAGCTCTACATACATACCTAATGCAGTCAGTTCCAAATCTGTCTTAATTTATCAGCATGACTTTACTTAACTAGCATCAGAGTGTTGGTTTTCTTTTCTTTTGTAGATATTACTCTGGTTTCTGCTCCTCAGAACTGTTTGGTTGGATATCTATACCATTAGCTATCCATTTGATATTCTGCAGACCACTGTATTGTATGATTTCTTTGTGACTGATGACAGTTCAGGTGTGGGCTTTTATGATGTCTGTTTATTTCCCTACACCCCAAAACTTATCATGTCTTTCCTAACAGCCACAGCCTGTTTGTTTTGTAAAGGTAGATTTTCCATTTCTTCCAAAACCCTAATATGGTATTCCTCTTCTTTATTTCATTATCCATATGAGTGCTTTTTTTTTTTATTATTTCACTTAAGTCCTGGCCTCCTTTTTAGCACAGAAAAAAGAATCTTATAAATTTAGCCCTACACCTTAGTGTTGGGTCTTTTTCCTTCTTTAGATATGACATCCACTGGTTTCTGCTTAAGAGAAGTGACTGCTTATGCACATTATTTTTATTTATTTTATTATACTTTGTCGACCCGTCTCCCATGTTAGCGAGGTAGCACAAGGAAACAGACAAAAGAATGGTCCAACCCACCCACATACACATGTATATACATACATGTCCACACACACACATATACATACTTATACATCTCAACATATACATATATATACACAAATAGACATATACATATATACACATGAACATAATTCATACTGTCTGCCCTTATTCATTCCTGTCGCCACCCCACCACACATGAAATGACAACCCCTTCCCCCCGCATGTGTGCGAGGTAGCATTAGGAAAAGACAACAAAGGCCACATTCATTCACACTCAGTCTCTAGCTGTCATGTGTAATGCACCAAAACCACAGCTCCTTTTCCACATCCAGGCCCCAGAGAACTTTCCACAGTTTACCCCAGACGCTTCACATGCCCTGGTTCAATCCATTGACAGCACGTCGACCCCGGTATACCACATCGTTCCAATTCACTCTATTCCTTACACTCCTTTCACCCTCTTGCATGTTCAGGCCCCTATCACTCAAAATTTTTTTCACTCCATCTTTTCACCTCCAATTTGGTCTCAAACTTCTTGTTCCCTCCACCTCTGACACATATATCCTCTTTGTCAATCTTTCCTCACTCATTCTCTCCATGTGACCAAACCATTTCAGAACACCCTCTTCAGCTTTCTCAACCACGCTCTTTTTAATACCACACATCTCTCTTACCCTTTCGTTACTTACTCAATCAAACCACTTCACACTACATATTGTCCTCAAACATCTCATTTCCAACACATCCACCCTCTTCCGCACAACTCTATCTATAGCCCACGCCTTGCAACCATATAACATTGTGGGAACCTCTATTCCTTCAAACATACCCATTCTTGCTTTCCAAGATAACGTTCTTGCCTTCCACACATTTTTCAACGCTCCCAGAAATTTTGCCCCCTCCCCCACCCTATGACTTACTTCCGCTTCCATGATTACATCCGCTGTCAAATCCACTCCCAGATATCTAAAACAGTTCACTTCCTCCAGTTTTTCTCCATTCAAACTTACCACCCAATTGACTTGTCCCTCAACCCTACTGTACCTAATAACCTTGCTTTTATTCACATTTACTCTCAGCTTTCTTCTTTCACACACTTTATCAAACTCAGTCACCAGTTTCTGCAGTTTCTCACCCAAATCAGCCACCAGCGCTGTATCATCAGCGAACAACAACTGACTCACTTCCCAAGCTCTCATCCACAACTGACTGCATACTTGCCCCCCTCTCCAAAACTCTTGCATTCACCTCCCTAACAACCCCATCCATAAACAAATTAAACAACCATGGAGACATTACGCACCCCTGCTGCAAACCGACAGTCACTGAGAACCAATTACTTTCCTCTCTTCCTACTCGTACACATGCCTTACATCCTCGATAGAAACTTTTCACTGCTTCTAACAACTTGCCTCTCACACCATATATTCTTAATACCTACCACAGAGCATCTCTATCAACTCTATCTCTCCAGATCCATAAATGCTACATACAAATCCATTTGCTTTTCTAAGTATTTCTCACATACATTCTTCAAAGCAAATACCTGATCCACACATCCTCTACCACTTCTGAAACCACATTGCTCTTCCCCAATCTGATGCTTTGTACATGCCTTCACCCTCTCAATCAATACCCTCCCATACCTCTACCATTAGCTGAATCACGTAATACTCAGAAAATTATCGTATCTTAAGAGGGAGGGTGAAAGGAGGGCAAGGAATAGAGTGATTTGGAGCGATGTGGTATACCGGGGTTGACGTGCTGTCAGTGGATTGAATCAAGGCATGTGAAGCGTCTGGGGTAAACCATGGAAAGCTGTGTAGGTATGTATATTTGCGTGTGTGGACGTATGTATATACATTTGTATGGAGGGGGTTGGGCCATTTCTATCGTCTGTTTCCTTGCGCTACCTCGCAAACGCGGGAGACAGCGACAAAGTATGATAAAAAAAAAAAAAAGATTTTCTTGAAGATGTTGGGTTCTTGTAATGCCGGTTAATTTCCCTACACCATTCAATTTCTTATGTTTTTTTCCTTACAGCTGCAATCTTCCTTTTGAAAGGCAGGTTTCCCACTTTTCCAAAACTCTTAGATTATATTCCCTCTTCGGGCCTTATTTTTCTATCCTGTTAGCCCATTTTGGATTTCACTTAACCTCCTGGTCATTACATGGACTTCTCAGCATAGATAGAAATGCTAACCTTGAAAATCAAATTTATATGCCCTTGTCTATTTATTCAAGAAAAATGTATTTTCCAGGAAGAAAGCACGAGAATATTTTGAGTTTCTGTGATATACTGTAATCATCTTAATGTAGTGTTAAGTACACCAACATAGCCTTTTTTATAGAAGGACATCATTATCTTAGAGAATGATGTATAGTTGATTTTATAGCAAATGTCATTCTAGCATTTCAAGTAAATCATTCAAGGATGAAGCTGCTAACATGAAAATTAGTATCTGGTTCACTCAGTAAAAGTCAGTGGTGTTTGCATACCATCTGTATATCACAGCATTATAAATGTCTCTAATTATACAAGTTCTTTAAGATAGGCTTCAACCCTTTTCTTGGATGCTGTAATTTGATATTGTTATTCCAGCAACTTACATGTTCCTTCTCAAAATTTGTCATCTTAGGAGAAATAAGAAAGGATAATGTTTAAGATTTTTAAGTTATCCTACATTTTTGAAGGAACACTTTTGAGTATAGATTGACATCAGTAGATTATGAAGTTGTCTTTTTATTAATTCTTTTATTGAATTTTCAGCTTTATTTCCCCATATGACTTAAACTTTCCCCTCTTGGAAGCATTGCTTGGTGGAACCCATCCCTAAGAAAGAAGACCATATTTCTTACTTCTGCTGTCTCCAAAGACTTTGAACCCACCTTAACTCAATTTCTTAAACACTTAGAATCTCATTTCCTTCTTTCATTACCAATACTGCTTTTGCACTGAATTCTTCTGGTGATCTCTCCTGTGCGATTCACCTCTGGTCTGTGTTCCTCCTATCTCAAGGATTTTGGTGAATTTCTTGTCATTGCTCTCAACATTCCTAAGGTGTCCAACAGGGTTTGGCCAAAATTTGCTTTCTAAATTTCTGTAGCACTCCCATGGTTACCCCACAATTATCATCTGAATGACTATGCCTTTACTGGGTAGCAAGGGACAGCCTGTGACCTCACCTGACCTAACAATCCTTGGAGAATGTGTTTGTTAGTCCATCCTACACATCTGCACCAGCATTATTAATCCCTGACACCCACACTTGATGTTGGCAGTAGCAGATCAGAAGCTGCCAATGTAATTATAGATGACCTGACCCTTTCCATAAGAAGTGTCACTTTTATGGACTTAAACCTCAAGTCCACCAGCAGGGTGAAAAGTCAGAAACTTGCGACATTCGGCTTTAACATCTCTACTTCCGTGAGAATAGCTACCCCTCACAGACCTGACCTCACTGCATCTTAAATACCCAGGTATCACCTCAGCAAACCAAACCAGTCAGGCAATTGACCAACCACTAGACAACAAGTGTACCACTCCGGTAACTCCAGATTCAAACCACCGTCTTTGTTAGTAGATGTACCAACTTGACTCCAGACATTTTCATCTTCCTGGCAGGTTTCATGCTGGTGCCACATTTCCAACGTCCACCTTTGGAAGGTCTTGGTGCAACCTCTATATCTCCTACAGGAGTTCCATGTCAGTATGGCATGCACACACTTCTCCCACATGCTCCCACTTCATCTGACACTTACCATCACCAGCATCACAGGCCTCCTTCCAAGCCTGTCTCGTATTACTAGACCTACCTAACTTTTCCTCTCCCTCACTATAATCCTGCACCTCCAGTACCTTGTATATACTATCCAATAGAGTATTGTTGTTGTGTAGCATATTTCCTTGCCCTCTCTCAGTTTTACCTCTCCAGCATCCCAACCAGAATACTCTCTAAACTGGTGATCCTTGGAGTTAACTGAAATAGATTTTCAGACATGTCTTTACAGTGCTATTTTCAACCTTTTTTGAACCCTGCTGTCATTTTCCTTTTTACCACCATCCGCCCAACATCATCCCACACCTGTCCATCTTCCTTCTTGTATTTGTGAGTTCCAGCCAGCCACGCCTGCACCCCTAGGTGATTCTGTCTCCTTCAGCCAGCAAGGATCCCATGTAACAACGTCTTCAACCAGTATGGCGCAGCAGGACAAACTCCCTCTCTACAATTGTACATGGAAGCACTGGACCTGTGGTTTGCACAAGCAGAGTCAATTTTCACCACTAATCAGATCAGCGATGACATGATCAAATACATCCACTTGATCTTGGCACTTCCAGCAAACACCCTGGAGGATGTTCATATCATCATCCTGAATCCAGTGACAACCAACAAATATCAGACGATAAAAGCCACCCCCCTACAGATTGCCGATGCTGCCAGGAATCTGCAGAGGGATCAGTTCCTCATGAGCTCTGTTATGGGCCTGTATGTACCTGACCATCTCTCTGGCTGCTGTTTCTTTATTAATAAGGGAGCAGCCATAAGAGTAATTCCACTATCACCAGCAGCCATAAGTGTAATTCCACTATCACCAGCAGCCATAAGTGTAATTCCACTATCATCAGCAGCCAAGCCCTGCTGTACTCCTTGTCATAACCTTCTCATTGCTAACAGCACTTCCATACCTGTTTGGCCAAATGCCTCTCACTCTGGACCAAGGCCTCCAGCAGATGTGCAGGTGGGTTTTCCTCATAGCCAAGGTCCAACAACCTATCACAGGCTATGATTTTCTGGCACAGGTTCAACAAGCTATCATAGGCTATGATTTCCTGGCACATCATAACCTCACACATGTTCCCCAAGATCTTCTCACCACAACCCATATTTTGTCCAGGAGGATGCAGTTCGCCTACCCTCACAGCAGTCATATGAAGGTCCTTTTGAGGTGCATGCCCATACCCCCAAACACTTACTGTTGAACTTTGTGGAATGACAGAAGTCATCTCCATTGGCTGCTTGAAACCTGCACACCTTGACACCCCTGTCAAAGTCCTTACCCCACCCCTTCCCTCCTTCCTATTCATCTCTTCCTCAGGTCCCAGTGTTACCTGCACTGCCTTCAGATGATCTCCAACCTTCCTTTCCAGTACAACAAACCCCCTGGGCTAGACCAGGGATCACTACTGCTGTGGCAGAGAACCCAAGACACCATCATCTCTCCCGATTCCAGACCACCACCACCAAGCCCACACACCAGACGATCACCAGCAAGACCATGCACTGGAAAATCACCACCAGGACCACACACCAGACCACCAAGACTATGAAATAGACCATCAGGACCACTCACCTGATCACCTTCCAGTGGTAGATGTCCTGCCTCATGAAGTACATACAATCTTCCAGCCTGTTCTGGGTCTCCCCATAGTACAGTGAAATTCAACCTATATGGCTACATAACAAGTACTGGATGTTGTGTCCACTGCCCTTTCCATTACACAGACAGTGAACTACTATGACAGAGAAAGGGGAGAGAGAGGGTATCATAACATCCTAACTGAACTCTCACCACTCCATTCCCTGCCAGCACTGGAAAATCAGCTGACTATACCATCTGCCTCATCAACATGCAAGACCTAATCTCAAAAAGAAATGAGGGAGGAGGGGAGTAGTGTAGTGCTCCCATGGTCACCCCATAATTGTCTCCTTAATGTTGATGCCTTTACTGGGTAGCAGGGGACAGCCTGTGACTCACCTGATGTAACAGTCCTTGAAAAATGTGTTTGATGGCCCATCCTACACATCTGCACCTATAGTATTAATCCATGACACCCACACTTGATGTTGATAGTAGCAGATCAAGAGCTGCTGCTGTAATTATAGATGACCCTTTCCATAAGAAGCGCTGCTCTTACGGACATCACCTCAAGTCCACCAACAGGGAGAAAGTTCAGAAGCTTGTGATATTCTGCTTTAACATCTCTAATTCCCTTTGGGAATAGCTACCCCTCACAGACCCGATCTCACTGCCTCTTAAATATCTGGGTATCACTGCAGCTACCCAGTCAGGCAGTTGACTCACCATTAGACAACAAGTGTACTAATCTGGTACCTGAAGTGTAGGCGATGTAACTCCAGACTCAAGCTGCACTTTGCTGTCTTCATCAGTAGTTGTCCCAACATGACTCCTGACATTTTCATCATCATGGCAGGTTTCATTGTGGTACCTCATTTCTGACGTCCATTTTCAGCAAGCCCTGGTGGGACCTCCATTCCTCCTACAGGAATTCTACATCAACTCAGCATGCACATTCTTCTCCCACGTGCTCCTGCTTCATCTGACTCCTACCATCACCAGCATCACAAGCCCCCTTCCAAGTCTGTCCCGTATTAATTGACCTACCTTACTTTACCTCATCCTCACCATAATCCTGCACTTCTAGTAGCTTGTTGCCCTCTGCTACCTCACCTTGTATATCCCATCCAATAAAGCACTGTTGATGTTGTTTAATGTGTTTCTGTGCCCTCTCTCAGAGTTACCACTCCAACATCCCAAGCAGAGTACCTGCTAAACTTATTTCCTTTAATTTTTCTGCTGTCCTTAGATCTTTAATGCTCAGCTTCCCCTATAGTCAGTCCTGTGTGGTAGTTGATGATGGAATATCTGTCTTGTACCCCAGTCTAAAATGGTGTTTTTCAGGTATTTGTACTATCACCTATTCTCTTTCTTCTCTCTGTAAGGAAACTTTCTTCCAAATCTAACCTTTTTCAGTCTCATGCCAATAATTCCACTCTACACACTTTAGCTTGTTTTCCCTTTCCTCCCTACTCTGCTAATTCTTTCTGTTATATTGAACTTATCTCCTTTCTTGATGTGGACCTGCACAGCATCTCAGAGTGGAAGAAGAAGCCTGATTAAATTCAGTTGAGGGAAAACCCAATTTCTCTCTATAATGTTTTTTGAATCTCACTGTGTTAGAGTTAAGAAGACTACAGTTCATTCTCCAGTAACATTAACATGGCACAACCATACTCTTCACTCTGTCCTAGAATCTGCACATCATAAACATTTCAAAATCAACTTCCCAAAAACTGGGAGTGCTGTAATTATGTCTTATGAGCAGCAATTCCATATCTTTGGCTTCTATCTTCCCCACTGTGGAGCAGCAGCAGTTCTATACCTTTGGCTTCTATCTTCCCCAATGTGGAGCAATACTCACATCTCAAAGGTGGCTCTTCCTCCACCTCTCTCTCAGCCAGAGTGAAATAAAGCCTTTTGCCTTACGTATTCTTTTCTCACCTCACCTCAACCATCCCCTTTCATCTACCATGATGTTGGTGCCCTCTTCCTGTTCTATATACTTTGTCGCTGTCTCCTGCTTTAGCGAGGTAGTGCAAGGAAACAGACAAAAGAATGGCCCAACACACTCACATACACATGTATATACTACCACATACACGCCCACACATGCACATATACATACCTATACATTTCAATGTATACATACATATGCATACACAGACAAATATATATATACACATGTATGTATTCATACTCACTGCCCTCAGCCATTCCCGTCGTCACCCTGCCACACATGAAATGACATTCCCCTCCCCCGCACGCGTGTGAGGTAGCGCTAGGAAAAGACAACAAAGGCCACATTCATTCACACTCAGTCTATATCTGTCATATGTAATGCACCAAAACCACAGCTCCCTTTCCACATCTAGGCCCCACAAAACTTTCCATAGCTTACCCCAGACACTTCACATTCCTTGGTTCAATCCGTCGACAGCACATTGACCCCGGTATACCACATTGTTCCAATTCACTCTATTCCTTGCACACCTTTCACCCTCCTGCATGTTCAGACCCTGATCGCTCAAAATCTTTTTCACTCCAACCTTCCACCTCTTCCTACTCTATACTTTTTATTTAGGTCACTGCTCTCTCCAGAGCAAAACTTTAAGTTTGACGACCCATGGGCCTAGCAAATTCAGATTAAAATGGTCTAGCATCTGCTAAACCAGAAGTCACAGAGACTCCATGTGTCCCTTCCAGCGAGGCTTGGACCCATAGTATGCCCCTGGTTACTGCTTCCCATAGATTTTCTGTGGAGACCACCCACATGAAGATTGATCATTATAATACCTCTTTCTTTCCTTTTGAACTTCCCTTTTCATACAACCTTTTCACCTTAAAGAGTCAGATCTGCAAATGCTTCAGAATTTGTGATTAATCTCATGCGTTTTCTTATTCTCTATTTTTCTTACATCTGAGATGGCCATAATTAGGGCATATTTCTGTCTGTACCATGATAGTTATTTTAGAAAAATGATTCCATATATTGTACTTCTATTTGCAGATCCGTGGTGCACAGTTTCAGCCAGATTACCCTAAGCAAGTTAGAATAGTTGAAGTTGGTCCAAGAGATGGACTGCAGAATGAAAATGTGCCTGTGCCTACTGACGTCAAGATTGAATTTATCAATAGATTGTCAGAGGCTGGACATCGTACTGTGGAGGTGACCAGGTACTAGAACGCTGTATTTCCACTTATGATTTGTGACTGGAGCTTTAGATTTGATAAGTTGTTGAAATTTTTGTGTTTGCATTTTTTAAGTACAGGTACACCACCGATTTTCTAGCACTCTTGGTTCCAAAGCCTTGCCAAATTATCCATTTTGCTGGACTAACCATGGTCACGTAATAATAATTCATCAACACACCTCTAACCCACTAATTATACCATGGACTGCTAGAAATCAAAATTAAACAAATATTAAATGTAAATTAGATGAATAAATGAAATACATCATACACCTGCTCAGGACTGAGTTGCTCATCAGCTATGTTTTTCACAAATTCATCCACATATTCAGCAGCTCCTTCATGGTTTGCAGACTGCTTTTCTCTGCACACTTTATTCGTGGAAATTCCATGACGCTTCTTGAATCTTTGAATCCATTCTTCGCTATGGTCATGCTCATGTTGTAATTTAAGTTCTTTATGGAACAACTTAGCCTGGTCCATTATCATGCTATCTGACAAGTCTACTCCATCACTCTGACACTGTCGAAACCATTCCATCATCACTCGATTTTGCTTAGTACTCTTACCATCTTTCATAGTTTTTCTAATCGTCATTGGCTTCCTGGAATCGCTGTCTGCATAGAATCTCAATATTTTCTCCCTTTGCTTCTTTGTATCATAAACAGTTGATGAACCAGTACTGTAGCTGTCACACAGCTTAGGCGCTGAAACATCACGGTCCATTTTTTTTCAACAGTTCTACTTTGTCTTGGATCGATATGGACTGTTGTTTACTTTTGACACCACAACTGACACTCTCATATGTCTTAGAAGCCAAAGCTAGGGTTAGATTTAAGCAAAATAAGCTAAGAATCTCACAGCATTGTGGTATCACCACCAAGTGCAGTGTAAAGAATGTTAATAAGCGCACCCTACACACAATGCCATCTGTGGCCACCTAGTGAACTAGTCTGGTGGCTGCAGTAATTTCAAGTTCCCTCACGTTATTTTGTCTGGACTAAAGGAGGTGCCAAACCATCAGTTGACAGAAAATCAGTGGTGTACCTGTATTTACAAATGTATGTAGTGATGCTGTGACTGATTAAGACTTTGGGTTCAAGTCCCAAGTCTCCCTATTTTGGAAAGTGTGCCCAGGTTATCCCGTAGAGAATGACATCTTGCCTGTGTGACAACAGAATAAGGAGATGGACATAACACCAGCCTTATTACTTTATTAAAACATGATTTTGTAAATGATACAGGACTTATCACATACAATAAAACAAAACAGTCATTTCAGATCATAGCATTATGGAAGTGAATGCTTTTTATAATATGGAAATAAACAAAGATAAACTGTATACCAACAAGAAAAAATAACATGCTTGACCTTTCTGCAAATAGATTAGCATTTGCCACAGACAAATAAGTAAATAAAACTCATATCTGATGCCCAGGTTATCCAGCAGAAATTGACATATTGCCTGTGTAACGAGATAAAGAAGATTGACATAACACCAGCCGCATACTTTCATGAAACTTATATTTGTAAGTGATATAAGACTTATCACACACAATAAAGTAAAACAGTCATTTGAGATTATAACATTTTGGAAATTGATACATTTAATGATATTGAAATAAACAAAGATTGGGGAAGAGCAGTGTGGTTTCAGAAGTGGTAGAGGATGTGTGGATCAGGTGTTTGCTTTGAAGAATGTATGTGAGAAATACTTAAAAAAGCAAATGGATTTGTATGTAGCATTTATGGATCTGGAGAAGGCATATGATAGAGTTGATAGAGATGCTGTGTGGAAGGTATTAAGAATATATGGTGTGGGAGGCAAGTTGTTAGAAGCAGTGAAAAGTTTTTATCGAGGATGTAAGGCATGTGTACGTGTAGGAAGAGAGGAAAGTGATTGGTTCTCAGTAAATGTAGGTTTGCGGCAGGGGTGTGTGATGTCTCCATGGTTGTTTAATTTGTTTATGGATGGGGTTGTTACGGAGGTGAATGCAAGAGTTTTGGAAAGGGGCAAGTATGAAGTCTGTTGTGGATGAGAGAGCTTGGGAAGTGAGTCAGTTGTTGTTCACTTATGATACAGCGCTGGTGGCTGATTCATGTGAGAAACTGCAGAAGCTGGTGACTGAGTTTGGTAAAATGTGTGAAAGAAGAAAGTTAAGAGTGAATGTGAATAAGAGCAAGGTTATTAGATACAGTAGGGTTGAGGGTCAATTCAATTGGGAGGTGAGTTTGAATGGAGAAAAACTGGAGGAAGTGAAGTGTTTTAGATATCTGGGAGTGGATCTGGCAGCGGATGGAACCATGGAAGCAGAAGTGGATCATAGGGTGAGGGAGGGGGCGAAAATTCTGGGAGCCTTGAAGAATGTGTGGAAGTCGAGAACATTATCTCGGAAAGCAAAAATGGGTATGTTTGAAGGAATAGTGGTTCCAACAATGTTGTATGGTTGCGAGGCGTGAACTATGGATAGAGTTGTGCGCAGGAAGATGGATGTGCTGGAAATGAGATGTTTGAGGACAATGTGTGGTGTGAGGTGGTTTGATCGAGTAAGTAACGTAAGGGTAAGAGAGATGTGTGGAAATAAAAAGAGCGTGGTTGAGAGAGCAGAAGAGGGTGTTTTGAAATGGTTTGGCCACATGGAGAGAATGAGTGAGGAAAGATTGACCAAGAGGATATATGTGTCGGAGGTGGAGGGAACGAGGAGAAGAGGGAGACCAAATTGGAGGTGGAAAGATGGAGTGAAAAAGATTTTGTGTGATCGGGGCCTGAACATGCAGGAGGGTGAAAGGAGGGCAAAGAATAGAGTGAATTGGAGCGATGTGGTATACCGGGGTTGACGTGCTGTCAGTGGATTGAATCAAGGCATGTGTATGGGAGTGGGTTGGGCCATTTCTTTCGTCTGTTTCCTTGCGCTACCTCGCAAACGCGGGAGACAGCGGCCCGCGCCTGTCAACCGTGCAGCATTCTTGGAACCACTATTCATTCAAGCGTGCCCATTTTTGCTTTCCGAGATGGTGTTCTCGACTTCCACACGTTCTTCGGGGCTCCCGGGATTTTCGCCCCCTCCCCCACACTATGATTCACTATATATATATATATATATATATATATATATATATATATATATATATATATATATATATATATATATATACATACCCAGGGATATATATATGTGTATGTGTATGTATGTATATATATATATATATATATATATATATATATATATATATATATATATATATATATATATGTATGTGTATGTATATCCCTGGGGATAGGGGAGAGAGAATACTTCCCACGTATTCCCTGCGTGTCGTAGAAGGCGACTAAAAGGGAAGGGAGCGGGGGGCTGGAAATCCTCCCCTCTCGTTTTTTTTTTTTTTTTTTTTTTTAATTTTCCAAAAGAAGGAACAGAGAAGAGGGCCAGGTGAGGATATTCCCTCAAAGGCCCAGTCCTCTGTTCTTAACGCTACCTCGCTATCGCGGGAAATGGCGAATAGTATAAAAGAAAAGAAAGATATATATATATATATATATATATATATATATATATATATATATATATATATATATATATATATATATATATATATTTATATCCAAAACTCTTGCATTCACCTCCCTAACAACCCCATCCATAAACAAATTAAACAACCATGGAGACATCACACACCCCTGCCGCAAACCTACATTCACTGAGAACCAGTCACTTTCCTCTCTTCCTACACGTACACATGCCTTACATCCTCGATAAAAACTTTTCACTGCTTCTAACAACTTGCCTCCCACACCATATATTCTTAATACCTTCCACACAGCATCTCTATCAACTGTATCATATGCCTTCTCCAGATCCATAAATGCTACATACAAATCCATTTGCTTTTCTAAGTATTTCTCACATACATTCTTCAAAGCAAACACCTGATCCACACATCCTCTACCACTTCTGAAACCACACTGCTCTTCCCCAATCTGATGCTCTGTACATGCCTTCACCCTCTCAATCAATACCCTCCCATATGATTTACCAGGAATACTCAACAAACTTATACCTCTGTAATTTGAGCACTCACTCTTATCCCCTTTGCCTTTGTACAATGGCACTATGCACGCATTCCGCCAATCCTCAGGCACCTCACCATGAGTCATACATACATTAAATAACCTTACCAACCAGTCAATAATACAGTCACCCCCTTTTTTAATAAATTCCACTGCAGTACCATCCAAACCTGCTGCCTTGCCGGCTTTCATCTTCCGCAAAGCTTTTACTACCTCTTCTCTGTTTACCAAATCATTTTCCCTAACCCTCTCACTTTGCACACCACCTCGAAGTGGGAAGTGAGTCAGTTGTTGTTCGCTGATGATACAGCGCTGGTGGCTGATTCATGTGAGAAACTGCAGAAGCTGGTGACTGAGTTTGGTAAAGTGTGTGAAAGAAGAAAGTTAAGAGTGAATGTGAATAAGAGCAAGGTAATTAGGTACAGTAGGGTTGAGGGTCAAGTCAATTGGGAGGTAAGTGTGAATGGAGAAAAACTGGAGGAAGTAAAGTGTTTTAGATATCTGGGAGTGGATCTGGCAGCGGATGGAACCATGGAAGTGGAAGTGGATCATAGGGTGGGGGAGGGGGCGAAAATCCTGGGAGCCTTGAAGAATGTGTGGAAGTCGAGAACATTATCTCGGAAAGCAAAACTGGGTATGTGTGAAGGAATAGTGGTTCCAACAATGTTGTATGGTTGCGAGGCGTGGGCTATGGATAGAGTTGTGCGCAGGAGGCTGGATGTGCTGGAAATGAGATGTTTGAGGACAATGTGTGGTGTGAGGTGGTTTGATCAAGTAAGTAACGTAAGGGTAAGAGAGATGTGTGGAAATAAAAAGAGCATGGTTGAGAGAGCAGAAGAGGGTGTTTTGAAATGGTTTGGGCACATGGAGAGAATGAGTGAGGAAAGATTGACCAAGAGGATATATGTGTCGGAGGTGGAGGGAACGAGGAGAAGTGGGAGACCTAATTGGAGGTGGAAAGATGGAGTGAAAAAGATTTTGTGTGATTGGGGCCTGAACATGCAGGAGGGTGAAAGGCAGGCAAGGAATAGAGTGAATTGGATCGATGTGGTATACCGGGGTTGACGTGCTGTCAGTGGATTGAATCAGGGCATGTGAAGCGTCTGGGGTAAACCATGGAAAGTTGTGTGGGGCCTGGATGTGGAAAGGGAGCTGTGGTTTCGGGCATTATTGCATGACAGCTAGAGACTGAGTGTGAACGAATGGGGCCTTTTGTTATCTTTTCCTAGCGCTACCTCGCACACATGAGGGGGGAGGGGGATGGTATTCCATGTGTGGCGAGGTGGCGATGGGAATGAATAAAGGCAGGCAGTGTGAATTGTGTGCATGGGTATATATGTATGTGTCTGTGTGTGTACATATATGTGTACATTGAGATGTATGGGTGTGTATGTTTGCGTGTGTGGACGTGTGTGTATATACATGTGTATGGGGGTGGGTTGGGCCATTTCTTTCTTCTGTTTCCTTGCGCTACCTCGCAAATGCGGGAGACAGTGACAAAGCAAAATGAATATAAAAATAAAATATGTATATATATTTTTTTTCCCCCCTCTCTATACATATTCACCATTTCCCTTGCTAGCAAGGCAGTGTTAAGTACAGACAACTGAGCCAAAGAGGGAAAATTAAAAAATGGGAGGGAAGGATTTCCAGCCCCCTGCTTCCTCCCCTTTTAATGCACCCAGTACCTTTGGTTTCCTGACCCATCCCATGGCATATTTCAGCTCTGTCAGGTCCAGTCACTGCCATGATCAGTCCTAGGTACCTAAGATATTGTTCTTCCTCCATGTTATCTCCATTCATAATCACACTCAAAACAGCGTGTCTTTACCTCCTGTTGGACTTCATAACCTTACTTTTTTTCACTTTAACTCTCAGCTTCCCTTCATACAATCTCCCAAAGTCAGGCTCCATCTTCTGCAGTTTCTTACTCACATCTGCCAGCAGAGCTTTCATCCACAAGCAGCAACCGACTCACCTCCCAGACCCTCCCCTCCCTGTATATTGTAGACCCAATCCTGTTTCCAAGACCCCTCACATTTGCTTCCTTTACCACCCTATCCACAGATAAATTAAGTAGCCATGATGACATCACACATCCTTTATGCAGACACATCTCCATATAAAATTACTCACCCTCTCTCCTTATTACCAACACAAATACATTACACTTCATAAAAAGTCCTCACTCTTTCTAATGTCTCTCCTCACCCTGTGTTCATAGCATCTTCCACAAGCTATCACTTTCAACCCTGTCATATGCTTTCTCCAAATCTATAAATGCCATATGCAAATCTCTCTCTTTCTATAAAGTATTTTTCTCACAGATTCTTCAAAGCAAACAACATGGCCACACATCCTACACCTTTTCTGAAGCCACATTACTTCTACCCAGTTTGATGTTCTGTATGTGTCACCACACAGTTGATTACTTATGTAAAGACTTTAATGTCCTCCAACATATATTCAACCCCAGATTCAAATTCAGCATGAAAAATAGTACTTATACTGAGGTTTTCAAGCAAATCTATTACCCCCTTAAAAATATAAAAAATTGCTATTAATAGTTCTGGAAATGTTTTAGCCCAAAAACCATTTTCTTTCAAAGGTGAAATGTGACATGATGAAATGCTTCTATACTTGAAATAATCAAGAAAAATTGTCCATAGCGCTTCCTCAAGCCGACACATATCCAGTAAATACACGCTGAATAATCACAGTCCTCTAAAAGAATAACCATTGATTACTTATTTACAAGCCATAGAAACCCCCAAACCTATGTTTCAACTGCTGATTCAAATTCAGCATGAAAAATAGTCTTTACACTGGGGTTTTCAAGCAAATATATTATGTAAACAAAAATACCAAAAAGTGCAGGTAAGAGTTCAGTGAATTTTTTAGTCCAAAAACCTTTTGTTTTAATTTTGCAGTATAGCATAATGTAACAGGAGATGGTAACGGAAAATATCTCATAATGCTTCCCCAAGCTGACTGATACAGAATATATACAAACCCCATAATCACAGAATCTTCTAAAAGAGTAACAATTGATTACTTATTTGCAGGCATTAATGTCCCCGTAATATATGTTTCAACTTAAGACTTGAATTCGACATGAAAGATAGTCCTTATGTTGAGGTCTTCATGTAAATATATTACCCTCGCAAAGATACCAAAAATTGCAGGGAATTTTCTAGCCCAAAAACATTGTTGCTTTAGAATTGAAATATAATGTAATGAAATGCTTTTATACTTGAAATAATCATGGAGAATATCTCATAGTGCTTCCCAAAGCCAGTAAATACTTAATGAAAACAAACCAAACAATCACAGAATTTTTTAAAGAGTAACAATTAAGTACTTTTTTACAGGCCTTAATGTCCCACAACATATATTTCAACCCAAGATTTAAAATCAGTATGAAAAATAGTCCTTATACAGGGGGTTTTCAAACAAATGTATTACCCTCACAAAAAACAGAGAAATTGCAGATATTAGTACAGGGAATTATTTATCCCTAAATTTTTACCTTTAGAATTGAAGTGTGATATAATGAAGCTCCTCCATAATTGATATAATCACAGAAAATATCTCATAATGCTACCTTAGAGCAACAGATACTGAAAAAATACAAACTTAATGATCACAGAATCTTCTAAAAGAGTAACCATTAATTACCTATATAGGCCTTAATGTCCTGAAACATATATTTCAACCCCAGATTCAAAATCTGTATGAAAAATAGTCCTTATAATGCGGTTTTCTGGCAGATTTATTGCCCTCACATAAATGCCAAAAATTGCAATAGTTCAGGGATTGTTCAGGTCAAAAACCATTTTGTTTTAAATTTGAAATGTATCATAATAAAACACTTCTATACATGTTATGATCATGGAAAGTATCTCATAATGCTTCCCCAAGCCAACAGATATCTAATAGATATGAACTAAATAAGCACATAATTTTCTAAAAGGGTAACCAATAGTTACTTAATTACAGGCCTTGATTTCTGCTAACATATATTTCAACCCCAGGTTTGAATTCAGCATGGAAAATAGTCCTTACACTGAGGTTTTCAAGCAAATCTGTTACCCTCACAAAAATACCAAAAATTCAGGGAATTGTTTAGCCCAAAAACCTTTTTGTTTTAAAACTGAAATTTAAAACTAAAATGTGACATTATGAAGTACTTCTATACTTGATATGATCATGGAAAATATCTCATAATGCTTATTCAAACCAAATAATCAGGCCTTAATATCTCCCAACATATATTTCAACCACAGATTCAAATTCAATATGAAAAATAGTCCTCATACCAAGGTTTTCAAGCAAATCTATTACCCTCACAAAACTGCCAAAAAATGTGGTTAGCAAGTACTTTAGGGAATTTTTAGCCCAAAAAACTGTTTTGTTTAAACATTTGTAAAATTTGAAACACTTTTATACTTAAAATATTCATGAAAAATATCTCATAATGCATCCCCAAGCCAACAGATGCTTGATAAAAATGAACCAAATAATCTCAGAATCTTCTAAAAGATTAACAATTAATTAATTGTTTAAAGACCTTAATGTCCCCCAACATATAATTGAACTCCAAATTCAAATTCAGAATAGAAAATAGTCCTTTTACTGATGTTTTCAAGCAAATCTATTATCCTTATAAACATATCAAAAATTGCAGGTAAAAAATTAAAGGAATGTTTTAGCCCTAAAACAATTATTTTTCAGAATTGAAGTATAACATAATGACGTGCTTCTATATATGAAATAATCACTCAGGATATCTCATGATGCTTCCCCTAGCTGACAGATACCCAGTAGATACAAACCAAATAAGCAAAGAATCTTTTAAAAGAGTACCTAGTAAGTATTTAAAGTTTTCAAGCAAATCTATTACAATCACAAAAGTACCAAAATTTGAAATGTAACATAATGAAACTCTTCTTGAAATAATTATGGAAAATATCTCATAATGCTTCCCTAACCCAGCAGATACTCAATAAAAAGAACAGATTAATTACAGAGTAAAGAAATGTAGGTTTTGAAGGTAGGAAAACCATTTCTCTGTGGCTGTATCTAGCAAGCAACTTTTACTTTTTTGTTTTCCCCCTGCCCATCCTTCCCCATCTTTTATCTCTTTACCTTTTGACCACACTGGGATGGCACTGTGAACTGTGAATTTTGAACCCAGAAAGAAGAGAAGTCCGTTTTGTCAGGTTGATGACAGTTTCTGATTGGCTGAAAGCAAACCTATTAGTAAAGCAAAAGGCTTCAATGATCTGAGGACCAACCAAAAAGGGTGAATGAATGTGAAGCTTTCTCCAATATTATGAGGGCAGGGTTGATCTTCACCCTAGTATTCATCAAGGAATATCTGATTGCTAGCAGGGGCCTTGAAGAGAAATGTTTTTTGATCTTTCAAAACCAACATTTTGGAATGTGTGATGTAATAGGCAGCTTACCCCATTTTTCAATAATTCTACATTATTTGTAAAGGGATGTTTCTGTCATTTTGGAATCTTTCATCTCTAAGCTTGATCCTGTTTTATGTTCATTCTTTCTTTACAGTTAATTGGATCTCTGTGTACTTTGAACAATATTTGCAGGGCATATGTGTAGACCATTAATTCAGAAATGGTGCATAGCACTGGATTGTGTATTGCTGGATATTTTAATGGATATTTATTTGAATTCAGTGAAATGTTATTGAGGGTAATAGATTACAGAATAATCATTGTTATCATTTGATATTTATTAGAATGTTAATTGTAATAGCCAGGTTGAAAATGCTGATACCCTTCCACATAGTTCTTATACAGCTGAGTTACATATTGGCATTAATGAGTACAAGAACATGTGTGGTATGTTGTTATAATATTTGTTTTAGTACATATTCATTCAAGTTATACCGTAAAGTGTAGATATAATGTGATGTTGGCTTATATTAAACTCTACTATTTGCCAGTTCACTGCACCAGAATGTTCTCATCCATATAGGCCTATTCAAAACATTTTCTATATTATAATCCTCATGAGTGATAAGAGAAAACAATTTTAGATGTATTTTCAGTTTTCTAAAGGTTGAGGATAAGCAATTTGCTTTTCTAGTAATATGCAAGATACATGCCATACAGTAAACACATGTATTTGTGATATGCATTCTCTCCTTCGTTTATAGTTCTCAAACGTCATTCATTCTTTACAGTTTCGTGTCACCTAAGTGGGTTCCACAGTTAGCAGACCATACAGAGGTATTGCGAGGGATTCAGCGAGTCAAAGGTGTATCTTATCCTGTTCTTACTCCTAACATAAAAGGCTTTGAAGCTGCAGTAAGTGATGGTATTGATTGTATTTAAAAATAACAGATTTACCAGAGCAATTGAAATGTGATCACTGCATAGTAACTTTTATCATCACATTCTGCTCTCATTATTCTGCTGCGAGTTGTACTTGCAGAGATAAAAGCATAGTTCACATTGAGAAGTAGATCAGTCTTTTGTCACTCCCAAACACTCTTACAGATAAGCAAACTCCTCCCCATCACAGATATGATGCACTGCTTACTATACTTAAATTCAACTGAATATGCCTATGAAATGGTGTTAGCCATCCATTCTGTTCTGTTACACATTGCTAAAGTTGATGTTGTGTAAGTTTACTCAAATGCATTCTTAAACTAGGTCCAATATGTTAAAGTGAACATGATTTCCCACCCTATTTAAGTACTTCATATTATTAGATTTTACAAACTAAATGTGATCTATCATGTAAGATGTTATCCCCATTAACATCTTTTTCATACACAAAATGGTTTCTCTACACTGTGTCCTATAGAAATCTCTCTGAAGGTAGATATTAGAATCTCATAAAGGAAATGTATATGTTCAGCAAAGTATTCACAGCATATTTAAATCAAAACAGAATATGCTTATATACTCTGTCCACCATGCTTAAAGATTTAATTGCAAGTTCAAAGAAGGGCAACTCTGATAGTACCTGCACAAATCATCTGAAAGGACGCCCCCTTTTAGAAAAATGAAATCTTTGTAGAATATTTGTCTTTTATCCACATATAAACAGAAATTCACAAAAAGTAGTATGTTTTTCTCTGTATTGGCATGATACAGTTTTGAATAGACATATTAAGCAGCCAGTGTATGATAATTGCGTTTTTCCACTGCTGCTCATATGCATACACCTTGGTACCGAACACACTTTATGGTGTCTTTCCATATATAATTTTACACAACATACTAAGCATGCTGCACATATATATTATTTGAATTAACCCAGTACCCGTTTCATTTCCCCAAGAATATTTTTCCTGGGACACTTGCTGCTCCAGGGTTTTACTACACTCAGTAGTGGGGACAGGATGGATTCATGTGAAGTGAGAAGTTCTTTGATGTGATGTAACCTCAAGCAGATAAAGTCTGGTAACACCACTCTTATTTCATTTGGATATGGACATACATATCCTTTTCATATTTGCACATGCCGAACTATATTGTTTACTTGAACCAATATTTTTCCTACTACCAGTAATAAAAGCATTGACACTACAGTATTTTTTTTAAAGGTAACAAGTTTTCACTGCAAGGGGTTTTGTTTTGGGATAGAAAATAGATGCTTATTTAGACATCACAGGATACCAGGCATGTGATTTTTACATTGTTATCTGCATATTATGAAGTAATTGTCATCTAAATAAGTCCACAAGTAGTTTGTATGACTGTGCAGTGCATTCCATCAAGGCCACTGTAAAGTTACAACCTGCACAATACTCATAGCACAGTATTTTTATTTGGCTCACTTATTCTAGTCCTAGCTCTGCTTTCTTTAGATACATCTATTTCTAGATTGACTGCTTTTGAAATGCATAATATGTATATAAGTTTCCTCGTCATTTTTTCATCAGTTGCCTTGCATATTGGGCATATTGCATGATTATGGTTGCATATGAACGTCAACATGCTGAGTCAATGTACATGCACCTTTTAAAGCTCAGTAGGTAAATGAGGCATGTGAAATTTTTTCCAGCTGTGGCAGGAGAATACTTATGATAGAATCATACATCACCTGGGTATTCAAATGGGGGTAGGAACCAATGAATCCTCATTTGAGGTCCAAAGCAACCCTTGCTAAATCTTCACATAAGATCCAGATTGGTACAGGGGTTAAGAGGGCTAGCTAAATTGAAAAGCTGAGGGCTGCAAATTTCTCCACCAAGCAGAGAAGAAGAGTTACAGGTGACACAATTACAACCTTTAATTCTCAGAACCAATTAGAGGGAATCAGCAGTGAGCAGCTCTTGTGGAGATGAGATACAGTGATTGAGCAAGCAGAGGTCGTAATATGAGGCTAGGCAACAAGTTTGTTAGAAAGGACATCAAAGAATACTGTTTTAGTGTATGGGTGGTAAATGGTTTGAATAAACTAAAAGATCAGACTATTAATGCTGGCAGTATGCACATGTTTGAAAAGTGACTTAAGAGTAAAGAAAGCTCAAGAGATGGGCTCAACAAGTGTGGTATTGTCTCCCCAGATTGAACAATTAAATACTTGGATCACAAAAATAAGTTTCTTGTACAGTACTGCCAAAACAGAGTATTACTTTCACTTTCCATGATTATTGTACACTGGTATCCTATTTATACTGAAATATAACCTTTGAAGTCTGTATCTTCTTAATTCTCGTAACTAAAACTAAAATATGTTACATAATATTCAAGGGGAAGAACAATTGGTGCATATGTACAGTATGTATATTTTTTACCTCTTGGTTTTATGTAATGATCTAGCAATGAAGAAGAATGCTGTAGGGGTGCCTGTGATATGGACTTTTGTGTGTTTCGGTTTGAGTCTTAAGGCCCCACAAGGGTTTTTGTTGATATACAGGGAAGAGATGTAGCTAAGACTCCATTGGTAAACAAGTGGTGTTGGTCGGGTTGGTGTGTTTGGGCCTGGCAACGTGCCTGTCATAAAATTTGTATGTAGACAAGAAAGGGAATTGTTTACAAATTTTTCCCACAACAAAGCTATCCAATTTGTGTAGGCTTTCACTAATATTAATGTTTCATTTCATTGTGTATTTGATTATACAAGATTCAATGATATTTCTGGTGGTAAAGGAGTTAGAGTAAATAACTGAATTGGCATTACTCCAATCAGTGCAATGGTCATAATTTTTAACATGATTAAGCAAGGCATTTGATTTTTGTCATGTTCTCATACTATGTTTATGTTGCTTAAGTCTAACATATAGATCCTTATCAGTCTGCCCAAGTCTGCAAGGAAACAGACGAAAGAATGGCCCAACCCGCCTGCATACACATGTATATATATATAAACACTCACACACGCACATGTACATACCTATACATTTCAGTGTATTCATACATATACATACACAGACATAAACATGCACATATTCATACTTGCTGCCTTCATCCATTCCCATCGCCACCCTGCCACACATGAAAAGCAGCAAAACCCCTGCAGAAGCTGTTGACTGAGTTTGGTAAAGTGTGTGAAAGAAGAAAGCTGAGAGTAAATGTGAACAAGAGCAAGGTTATTAGGTACAGTAGGGTTGAGGGACAAGTCAATTGGGAGGTAAGTTTAAATGGAGAAAAACTGGAGGAAGTGAAGTGTTTTAGATATCTGGGAGTGGATTTGGCAGCGGATGGAACCATGGAAGCGGAAGTGAGCTATAGGGTGGGGTAGGGGGCAAAAGTTCTGGAAGCGTTGAAAAATGTGTGGAAGGCGAGAATGTTATCTCGGAAAGCAAAAATGGGTATGTTTGAAGGAATAGTGGTTCCGACAATGTTATATGGTTGCGAGGCATGGGCTATAGATAGAATTGTGCGGAGGAGAGTAGATGTGCTGGAAATGAGATGTTTGAGGACAATGTGGTGTGAGATGGATAGATCGAGTAAGCAATGAAAGGGTAAGAGAGATGTGTAGTAATAAAAAGTGTGTGGTTCAGAGAGCAGAAGGGGGTGTTTTGAAATGTTTGGTCACATGGAGAGAATGAGTGAGGAAAGATTGACCAAGAGGATATATGTGTCAGAGTTGGAGGAAACGAGACGTGGGAGACCAAATTGGAGGTGGATCATGCAATCTAAAAATGGTAACATACAATTATTTTTCACTTCCACAGTATGTTGATAGAATGTACTAAATTGTTAAGTAAAGGGAGAAATGTTTATGAATTTTTCGTTTGTTGGCCAAACACAAAGAACATCATATACATACCTGAACGAAATTGCCTGAGAGGATAAGATATCCCTTAGTAATTTTGTTTCAAAGAATTCCATGTAGAGATTACTTAATACTGATGAAAGAGAGTTATCCGTCACCATACCAAATTTTTGAGCATAATATTTTCCATTAAATTGAAATACAGTCTTTTATACACATTTTTACCAATTCAATAAAAACAGAATTTGAACAGGTTAATTCAATATTATCCAAGATAATTGAAGAATGTATGTGAGAAATACTTAGAAAAGCAAATGGATTTGTATGTAGCATTTATGGATCTGGAGAAGGCATATGATAGAGTTGATAGAGATGCTCTGTGGAAGGTATTAAGAATATATGGTGTGGGAGGCAAGTTGTTAGAAGCATTGAAAAGTTTTTATCGAGGATGTAAGGCATGTGTACGTGTAGGAAGAGAGTAAAGTGATTGGTTCTCAGTGAATGTAGGTTTGCGGCAGGGGTGTGTGATGTCTCCATGGTTGTTTAATTTGTTTATGGATGGGGTTGTTAGGGAGGTGAATGCAAGAGTTTTGGAAAGAGGGGCAAGTATGAAGTCTGTTGGGGATGAGCGAGCTTGGGAAGTGAGTCAGTTCGCTGATGATACAGCGCTGGTGGCTGATTCATGTGAGAAACTGCAGAAGCTGGTGACTGAGTTTGGTAAAGTGTGTGAAAGAAGAAAGTTAAGAGTAAATGTGAATAAGAGCAAGGTAATTAGGTACAGTAGGGTTGAGGGTCAAGTCAATTGGGAGGTAAGTTTGAATGGAGAAAAACTGGAGGAAGTAAAGTGTTTTAGATATCTGGGAGTGGATCTGGCAGCGGATGGAACCATGGAAGCGGAAGTGGATCATAGGGTGGGGGAGGGGGCGAAAATCCTGGGAGCCTTGAAGAATGTGTGGAAGTCGAGAACATTATCTCGGAAAGCAAAAATGGGTATGTTTGAAGGAATAGTGGTTCCAACAATGTTGTATGGTTGCGAGGCGTGGGCTTATGGATAGAGTTGTGCGCAGGAGGATGGATGTGCTGGAAATGAGATGTTTGAGGACAATGTGTGGTGTGAGGTGGTTTGATCGAGTAAGTAACGTAAGGGTAAGAGAGATGTGTGGAAATGAAAAGAGCGTGGTTGAGAGAGCAGAAGAGGGTGTTTTGAAATGGTTTGGGCACATGGAAAGAATGAATGAGGAAAGATTGACCAAGAGGATATATGTGTCGGAGGTGGAGGGAACGAGGAGAAGTGGGAGACCAAATTGGAGGTGGAAAGATGGAGTGAAAAAGATTTTGAGTGATCGGGGCCTGAACATGCAGGAGGGTGAAAGGAGGGCAAGGAATAGAGTGAATTGGATCGATGTGGTATACCGGGGTTGACGTGCTGTCAGTAGATTGAATCAGGGCATGTGAAGCGTCTGGGGTAAACCATGGAAAGCTGTGTAGGTATGTATATTTGCGTGTGTGGACGTGTATGTATATACATGTGTATGGGGGTGGGTTGGGCCATATCTTTCATCTGTTTCCTTGCGCTACCTCGCAAACGCGGGAGACAGCGACAAAGCAAAAAAAAGAAAAAAAAATCTACCAAATATTCTAAGAGTCATCAACAGGAACTTTTGTTAACAAGGATGAAGCATCAAAACTTACCAGTTTGAAATCAAAATCAACATGGATGTCATGAAGCTTGTTAATTGAATTGTCATTGTTCTTGACATTAGAATTTGATATCTTACCCACTAGTAGGCTTAATAGAGAAACTAAACATTTTGATATTTCTATGTGATGGAGCCCACTGAACTCACTAAGGGTTTTGTTAGAAAGTTTGGCTCATGTATTTTGATAAGTCCATAGATACACTGCAGTGAATGGGTTAATGATGAAAATCTTTTGATGAGAGAGTCATTACCTTTCAACAACAATTTCAAATCTTTATTAGAGTGAGAATGAACTGTTTCTAGGGGATTTCTACTGAGTTTAAAGTATGTTGTATCATCAAATAAATGATCGTTTCTGATAAATGATTAACTTTGTCCATAATCACAACTGTGGTAGACTTATCTGCTTCAATTAATTTTAACTTTGTCCATAATCGCAACTGTTGTAGACTTATCTGCTTTAGTAAAATGTTTATCATTATCCTTTTTTCAAATTGTTAATAGCACTTAACATTTTTGGACAATTTGGAACCACTGGTGTTGACAACCTGGCATAGACTAAACCTTTACAAATGGCAATTTCAATATTAGATATTTTACTGTTTTTCTAAATTACAAAATGATCTTGCTGTATCATCACAATTAACTTCTTTTTTTAGAGCAAACAAAACTTAATCCATATCCTTGGAACACAAGAATCCTTGTCAAGGATTCTTGTGTGCATAATGGAAGTCTATGGGAATACATGGTTCAGTCTTCTTTGATAAGCAGGGAATGTCTGTACTATAATTGTGTAAATGGAGAATTAGAGGTTGCTGATGAATTTGTGGTTAAGTTGAGAGTGATGATTACTGGGGATGGTAGTGGGAAAGTTGGTTTCTAAGGTGGAGTTGTACAAGTGAGAACTGAAGGTGTAGATAAAGAGAAAAATTTCAAGTGTAAAATGTGCAAGAAGTTTTCATATTGAAGTGTTTGTCCTTGTTCTTATATATTGATGTGAAACTTTTCTTATGAATGGAAAAATGCATACAGTGATGTATGTAAGGGAAGGGATAAGTGGAGACAATTTTCCCTTGGCCACCCCCATGATGGGAGTTCCAGGAGGGAATGGGCATTGCAGATATGAATAGATCGATAGACTTTTGTTTTTCAAAGCTCTGATTGGTAAAATATGAGAACAGTATATGTCTATGCACAACTTATTCACTGTTGTTAGAATTAGCATGATAAATAGAATAAAGATCTGAGAAGCGATATGTGGTGTAAAGAAATTGGTAGAGAGGTACACAGATGGAAACATGTTAGTTTTTCTGTTAGGGCCATGTAGAACTAATGATGTAGATATGGAACAGTATGGTTGAATGTATGAGTGAAAAAGCCTGGCTGCAGGAGATGAACAGATGCAATAGGTAGATTGTTAAAAGATGTTGTATTTCAAATAATATTGCTTGAGGGATGATTGCTTTTATTGTATAGCAGAGATGTTCATTATGTAAGTTTGTAAGTGTGAAGAAAGAACTTTTGTTTTGCTTGACAAATAATTTTACTTTGTTTTGCATGACAGATAATTTTACTGTACAAAGTGTATACCGATGAAGTGCAGTAGTAGTATGAAAGGCTGTTCTCTTCCCTATCTATCTCTCCATATTTCTTGATGCCCATTCCCTTCAAGAACTCCCTTAAATGGGTGGTCACAGCAATAGAGTCTATATAACTGGTGAACTCCAGTGATGCTTCTTAGCCTTATTCACTGTTGTTAGAATTAGCTTGATAAGTAGAGTAAAGATCTGAGAAGCAATATGTGGTGTAAAGAAATTGATAGAGAGGTACACAGATGGAAACCTGTTAGTTTTTCTGTTAGGGCCATGTAGAACTAATGGTTGAGATATGGAACAGTATGGTTGAATTATGAGTGAAAGAGCCTGGCTGCAAAAGAGATGAACAGATGCAATAGGTAAATTGTTAAAAGATGTTTGTATTTCAAGTAATATTGCTTGGGGGATGATTGTTTTTATTGTGTGGTAAAGATGTTCATTATGTAAGTTTTTAAGGGTGAAGAAAGAACCTTTGTTTTCCATGACAGATAATTTTACTGTACAAAGTGTATACTGATGAAGTGCAGTAGCAGTATGAAAGGCTGCTCTCTTACCTGTCTATCTATCCATATCTCTTGATGCCCATTCCCTTCAGGAACTCCCTTAAATGGACGGTCACAGCAATAGTCTATATAACTGGTGAACTCCAGTGCTGCTTCTTAGCCTTTAGTTCTTCATCCTTATCAGGCTGTTGGCCAAGGGCAACTCTAGCACCTTGTTTTCAGTTGCTCCTACCTGATGTTTCTACTGACTACTACTACCTTATGTTCCTGCTTAATATTCGGGCCAATATGAATGGAGAAATGTGTAGATATACAGGATATTCATATGGTGTGGCTCTTTTACATCTAATTTGCATTCAAAATAACAGTTGAATATTATTTTCAGGTTGCTGCTGGATGTGAAGAGGTGGCCATCTTTGGAGCTGCTTCTGAGTCATTTAGCCAGAAGAACATTAACTGTAGCATTGCTGAATCTCTTGAGCGTTTTCAAGCTGTCATGGATGCAGCTAGTAAGGCAGGGATCAGAGTGAGAGGTTATGTCTCATGTGTTTGTGGATGCCCCTATGAAGGCCCAGTTGATCCGAAGGCTGTAGCTAAGGTGAAAATGGATGATAACTTCTTGTAGATAGTCATTGTTCACTCATACTGGAAAATAATTTCTTTTCTGTTATAGGGGTCATGATTTACTAATAAAGTTCACTGTCAAATGTTTTTAGTGTATTAGAAATCAGATTTTTCCATTCTGCTTCTGTCACTTAATTTTAAGGAGATATTTTTGATGTTAGGCAGACTGGGTTAAAAGATGGCCACTGACAGATTTTGAAAGTTATATTACACTAGATGCAGGTAATATTTGCCTCAAAATCATACGTTTACACCATGATACTCTGCTTTTTGACTACAGCTTTATCTTTGATGATGCAAAAAGGACCAACATGAAGTTGATATACGTCTTCCTTAAACTGAAAATAAAGAGATTACCACTTGAAATGAGGATTTTATGCTTTAGGCTCTTTTTTTTTGGGGGGGGGGGGTATTGTATATTTGGCAGTTTGGTACAGAGTAGAAGTCAGATGACATGATTTGCTACCTTAGTAACCCCTTGGTATTGAAAATGAAGGTATGCAGCTTTTTCTTGCCATCCTTGTGTTTACTGATATTTTAGCTGTTTCTGTTCTGGATTATAATTTTCTTTTAACTATTCATCGGTCCTAAAAGTTGACCCAAGAAGGAAAAGCCAGTGTTTGTGCTTGAAAGCAAGAAAATGTGTCTACAAGTGAAATTTCAAGACATTCAGGCAGGACCAAATCCACCATCCTGAGACATTTTTGGTCTTCCTTTTAACATCATCTGTCCCCTGATGAAGCATGAGATGTTGAAACACTCCTCCCTATCAAGTTTTCTCTCTCCTTACTTGTCTTTCTAGGTTGACCAGACCCATCTTTTTGGGCAGAATGACATTAGAAAGAAGCCAAAATAAAGTGCCTAGATGGCAGACTTGGCCCTGCCAGTACATTTTGAAATCTCAATTGTAGATAAATTTTTTTGCTTACAAATAATAATTTGGGCTTTTTTTTCCAGGAACAACTTTTTAGGACCCATTGTTAGTTACTAGTAAAGGAAAAATACAACCCAGAACAGAAATAGCAAAAATATCATTAAACATAAGGACAGCAAATACAAGTTGCATCTGTCAACCCTCATTACCAACTGAGGTAGCAAATCCTGTACTGAAGAGCTTGTAGATTTATGTGCTGAAAAAGGGCTGATGATTGGGAATACCAGGTTTAAAAGAGATATACGTAAGTATACATATGTAAGTAGGAGAGATGGCCAGAGAGCGTTATTGGATTACGTGTTAATTGATAGGCGTGCGAAAGAGAGACTTTTGGATGAGAATGTGCTGAGAGGTGCAGCTGGAGGGATGTCTGATCATTATCTTGTGGAGGCGAAGGTGAAGATTTGTAGAGGTTTTGAGAAAAGAAGAGAGAATGTTGGGGTGAAGAGAGTGGTGAGAGTAAGTGAGCTTGGGAAGGAGACTTGTGTGAGGAAGTACCAGGAGAGACTGAGTACAGAATGGAAAAAGGTGAGAACAAAGGAGGTAAGGGGAGTGGGGAAGGAATGAGATGTATTTAGGGAAGCAGTGATGGCTTGTGCAAAAGATGCTTGTGGCATGAGAAGCGTGGGAGGTTGGCAGATTAGAAAGGGTACTGAGTGGTGGGATGAAGAAGTAAGATTATCAGTGAAAGAGAAGAGAGAGGCATTTGGATGATTTTTGCAGGGAAATAATGCAAATGAGTGTGAGATGTATGAAAGAAAGAGGCAGGAAGTCAAGAGAAAGGTGCAAGAGGTGAAAAAGAGGGCACATGAGAGTCGGGGTGAGAGAGTATCATTAAATTTTAGGGAGAATAAAAAGATGTTCTGGAAGGAGGTAAATAAAAAGCATAAGACAAGGGAACAAATGGGAACTTCAGTGAAAGGGGTTAATGGGGAGGTGATAACAAGTAGTGGTGATGTGAGAAGGAAATGGAGTGAGTATTTTGAAGGTTTGTTGAATGTGTGTGATAATAGAGTGGTAGATATAGGGTGTTTTGGTCGAGGTGGTGTGCAAAGTGAGAGGGTTAGGGAGAATGATTTGGTAAACAGAGAAGAGGTAGTAAAAGCTTTGTGGAAGATGAAAGCTGGCAAGGCAGCGGATTTGGATGGTATTGCAGTGGAATTTATTAGAAAAGGGGGTGACTGTATTGTTGACTGGTTGGTAAGGTTTTTTAATGTATGTATGACTCATGGTGAGGTGCCTGAGGATTGGCGGAATGCTTGCATAGTGCCATTGTACAAAGGCAAAGGGATAAAAGTGAGTGCTCAAATTACAGAGGTATAAGTTTGTTGAGTATTCCTGGTAAATTATATGGGAGGGTATTGATTGAGAGGGTGAAGGCATGTACAGAGAGCATCAGATTAGGGAAGAGCAGCGTGGTTTCAGAAGTGGTAGAGGATGTGTGGATCAGGTGTTTGCTTTGAAGAATGTATGTGAGAAATACTTAGAAAAGCAAATGGATTTGTATGTAGCATTTATGGATCTGGAGAAGGCATATGATAGAGTTGATAGAGGTGCTCTGTGGAAGGTATTAAGAATATATGGTGTGGGAGGCAAGTTGTTAGAAGCAGTGAAAAGTTTTTATCAAGGATGTAAGGCATGTGTACATGTAGGAGGAGAGGAAAGTGATTGGTTCTCAGTGAATGTAGGTTTGCGGCAGGGGTGTGTGATGTCTCCATGGTTGTTTAATTTGTTTATGGATGGGGTTGTCAGGGATGTGAATGCAAGAGTTTTGGAAAGAGGGGCAAGTATGCAGTCTGTTGTGGATGAGAAAGCTTGGGAAGTGAGTCAGTTGTTGTTTGCCGATGATACAGCACTGGTGGCTGATTCATTTAAGAAACTGCAGAAGCTGGTGACTGAGTTTGGTAAAGTGTGTGAAACAAGAAAGCTGAGAGTAAATGTGAATAAGAGCAATGTTATTAGGTACAGTAGGTTTGAGGGACAAGTCAATTGGGAGGTAAGTTTGAATGGAGAAAAACTGGAGGAAGTAAAGTGTCTTAGATATCTGGGAGTGGATTTGGCAGCAGATGGAACCATGGAAGCTGAAGTGAATCATAGGGTGGGGGAGGGGGCGAAAGTTCTGGGAGCGTTGAAGAATGTGTGGAAGTCGAGAACATTATCTTGGAATGCAGAAATGGGTATGTTTGAAGGAATAGTGGTTCCAACAATGTTATATGGTTGCGAGGCGTGGGCTATAGCTAGAGTTGTGCAGAGTATAGTGGGAATATGCTGGAAATGAGATGTTTGAGGACAGTATGTTGTGGGGTGGTTTGACCGAGTAAGTAATAATAGGGTAAGAGAGATGTGTGGTAATAAAAAGAGTGTGGTTGAGAGAGCAGAAGAGGGTATTTTGAAATGGTTTGGTCACATGGAGAGAATGAGTGAGGAAAGATTGACAAAGAGGATATATGTGTCAGAGGTGGAGGGAACGAGAAGTGGGAGACCAAATTGGAGGTGGAAAGATGGAGTGAAAAAGATTTTGAGTGATCGGGGCCTGAACATGCAGGAGGGTGAAAGGCGTGCAAGAAATAGAGTGAATTGGAATGATGTAGTATACCGGAGTTGACATGCTGTCAGTGGATTGAACCAGGGCATGTGAAGCATCTGGGGTAAACCATGGAAAGTTCTGTTGGGCCTGGATATGGAAAGGGAGCTGTGGTTTCGTTGCATTATTACATGACAGCTAGAGACTAAGTGTGAACGAATGTGGCCTTTGCTGTCTTTTCCTTGCGCTACCTCGCGCACATGAAGGGGGAGGGGGTTGTTATTTCATGTGTGGCAGGGTGGCGATGGGAATGAATAAAGGCAGACAGTATGAATTATGTACATGTGTATATATGTATATGTCTGTGTATGTATATATATATATATATATATATATATATATATATATATATATATATATACGTTGAGATGTATAGGTATGTATATGTGGATGTGTATGTATATACATGTGTATGTGTGTGGATTGGGCCAATCTTTTGTCTGTTTCCTTGCGCTACCTCACTAATGCGGGGGACAGCGACAAAGGAAAATTAAAATGAATGAAAATAATATATATATATATATATATATATATATATATATATATATATATATATATATATATATATATATATATATATATGTGTGTGTGTGTGTGTGGTTTTGAGCATTATTGCATGACAGCTAGAGACTGAGTGTGAACGAATGGGCCTTTGTTGTCTTTTCCTAGTGCTACCTCACACACATGCGGGGGGAGGGGAATGGTATTCCATGTGCGGCGAGTTGGCGATGGGAATGTATGAAGGCAGACAGTGTGAATTGTGTGCATGGGTATATATGTATGTGTCTGTGTGTGTATATATATATGTGTACATTGAGATGTATAGGTATGTATATTTGCGTGTGTGGACGTGTATGTATATACATGTGTATGGGGGTGGGTTGGGCCATTTCTTTCGTCTGTTTCCTTGCGCTACCTCGCAAACGCGGGAGACAGCAACAAAGCAAAATACAAAAAAAAGAAATAATCCCTGGGGATAGGGGAGAAAGAATACTTCCCACGTATTCCCTGCGTGTCGTAGAAGGCGACTAAAAGGGGAGGGAGCGGGGGGCTGGAAATCCTTCCCTCTCATTTTTTTTTTTTTTTTAATTTTCCAAAAGAAGGAACAGAGGGGGCCAGGTGAGGATATTCCAAAAGAGGCCCAGTCCTCTGTTCTTAACGCTACCTTGCTAATGCGGGAAATGGCAAATAGTTTAAAAGAAGAAAAGAAGAATATATATATATATCTTTCTTTCATACTATTCGCCATTTCCCGCGTTAGCGAGGTAGCGTTAAGAACAGAGGACTGGGCCTTTGAGGGAATATCCTCATCTGGCCCCCTTCTCTGTTCCCTCTTTAAGAAAAACAAAAAAAAAAAAACAAGAGGGGAGGATTTCCAGCCCCCCGCTCCCTTCCCTTTTAGTTGCCTTCTACGACACGCAGGGAATACGTGGGAAGTATTCGTTCTCCCCTATCCCCAGGGATAATATATATTTTTTTTTTTTTTTTTCATACGATTCGCCATTTCCCGCGTTTGCGAGGTAGCGTTAAGAACAGAGGACTGGGTCTTAGACGGAAAATCCTCACCTGGCCCCCTTCTCTGTTCCCTCTTTTGGAAAATTAAAAAAAAAAAAAAAAAAAAAACGAGAGGGGAGGATTTCCAGCCACCCGCTCCCTTCCCATTTAGTCGCCTTCTACGACATGCAGGGAATACGTGGGAAGTATTCTTTCTCCCCTATCCCCAGCGACAAAGTATAATAAAAAAAATAAATAATAATATATATATATATATTATTATTTATTCTTTTATTACACTTTGTCGCTGTCTCCCGCGTTTGCGAGTTAGCGCAAGGAAACAGACGAAAGAAATGGCCCAACCCCCCCCCATACACATGTATATACATACGCCCACACACGCAAATATACATACTTACACAGCTTTCCATGGTTTACCCCAGACGCTTCACATGCCTTGATTCAATCCACTGACAGCACGTCAACCCCGGTATACCACATCGCTCCAATTCACTCTATTCCTTGCCCTCCTTTCACCCTCCTGCATGTTCAGGCCCCGATCACACAAAATCTTTTTCACTCCATCTTTCCACCTCCAATTTGGTCTCCCTCTTCTCCTCGTTCCCTCCACCTCTGACACATATATCCTCTTGGTCAATCTTTCCTCACTCATCCTCTCCATATGCCCAAACCACTTCAAAACACCCTCTTCTGCTCTCTCAACCACGCTCTTTTTATTTCCACACATCTCTCTTACCCTTACGTTGCTCACTCGATCAAACCACCTCACACCACACATTGTCCTCAAACATCTCATTTCCAGCACATCCATCCTCCTGCGCACAACTCTATCCATAGCCCACGCCTCGCAACCATACAACATTGTTGGAACCACTATTCCTTCAAACATACCCATTTTTGCTTTCTGAGATAATGTTCTCGACTTCCACACATTCTTCAAGGCCCCCAGATTTTCGCCCCCTCCCCCACCCTATGATCCACCTCCGCTTCCATGGTTCCATCCGCTGCCAGATCCACTCCCAGATATCTAAAACACTTCACTTCCTCCAGTTTTTCTCCATTCAAACTCACCTCCCAATTGACTTGACCCTCAACCCTACTGTACCTAATAACCTTGCTCTTATTCACATTTACTCTTAACTTTCTTCTTTCACACACTTTACCAAACTCAGTCACCAGCTTCTGTAGTTTCTCACATGAATCAGCCACCAGCGCTGTATCATCAGCGAACAACAACTGACTCACTTCCCAAGCTCTCTCATCCCCAACAGACTTCATACTTGCCCCTCTTTCCAAAACTCTTGCATTCACCTCCCTAACAACCCCATCCATAAACAAATTAAACAACCATGGAGACATCACACACCCCTGCCGCAAACCTACATTCACTGAGAACCAATCACTTTCCTCTCTTCCTACACGTACACAAGCCTTACATCCTCGATAAAAACTT
Source organism: Panulirus ornatus (assembly GCF_036320965.1). Lineage (NCBI taxonomy): Eukaryota > Metazoa > Arthropoda > Malacostraca > Decapoda > Palinuridae > Panulirus > Panulirus ornatus. Next base: position 17,737,083 of record NC_092231.1, on the reverse strand, counting down.
TTCACTGCTTCTAACAACTTGCCTCCCACACCATATATTCTTAATACCTTCCACAGAGCATCTCTATCAACTCTATCATATGCCTTCTCCAGATCCATAAATGCTACATACAAATCCATTTGCTTTTCTAAGTATTTCTCACATACATTCTTCAAAGCAAACACCTGATCCACACATCCTCTACCACTTCTGAAACCACACTGCTCTTCCCCAATCTGATGCTCTGTACATACCTTCACCCTCTCAATCAATACCCTCCCATATAATTTGCCAGGAATACTCAACAGACTTATACCTCTGTAATTTGAGCACTCACTCTTATCCCCTTTGCCTTTGTACAATGGCTCTATGAACGCATTCCGCTAATCCTCAGGCACCTCACCATGAGTCATACATACATTAAATAACCTTACCAACCAGTCAACAATACAGTCACCCCCTTTTTTAATAAATTCCACTGCAATACCATCCAAACCTGCTGCCTTGCCGGCTTTCATCTTCCGCAAAGCTTTTACTACCTCTTCTCTGTTTACCAAATCATTTTCCCTAACCCTCGCACTTTGCACACCACCTCGACCAAAACACCCTATATCTGCCACTCTATCATCAAACACATTCAACAAACCTTCAAAATACTCACTCCATCTCCTTCTCACATAATATATATATATATATATATATATATATATATATATATATATATATATGGCAAATAGTTTTATATATATTTTTTTTTTTTTTTTTTTCATACTATTCGCCATTTCCCGCGATAGCGAGGTAGCGTTAAGAACAGAGGACTGGGCCTTTGAGGGAATATCCCCACCTGGCCCCCTTCTCTGTTCCTTCTTTTGGAAAATTAAAAAAAAACGAGAGGGGAGGATTTCCAGCCCCCCGCTCCCTTCCCTTTTAGTCGCCTTCTACGACACGCAGGGAATACGTGGGAAGTATTCTTTCTCCCCTATCCCCTATATATATATATATATATATATATATATATATATATATATATATATATTTTTTTTTTTTTTTTTTTTTTTATACTTTGTCGCTGTCTCCCGCGTTTGCGAGGTAGCGCAAGGAAACAGACGAAAGAAATGGCCCAACCCCCCCCATACACATGTACATACACACGTCCACACACACAAATATACATACCTACACAGCTTTCCATGGTTTACCCCGGACGCTTCACATGCCTTGATTCAATCCACTGACAGCACGTCAACCCCTGTATACCACATCGCTCCAATTCACTCTATTCCTTGCCCTCCTTTCACCCTCCTGCATGTTCAGGCCCCGATCACACAAAATCTTTTTCACTCCATCTTTCCACCTCCAATTTGGTCTCCCTCTTCTCCTCGTTCCCTCCACCTCCGACACATATATCCTCTTGGTCAATCTTTCCTCACTCATTCTCTCCATGTGCCCAAACCATTTTAAAACACCCTCTTCTGCTCTCTCAACCACGCTCTTTTTATTTCCACACATCTCTCTTACCCTTACGTTACTTACTCGATCAAACCACCTCACACCACACATTGTCCTCAAACATCTCATTTCCAGCACATCCATCCTCCTGCGCACAACTCTATCCATAGCCCACGCCTCGCAACCATACAACATTGTTGGAACTACTATTCCTTCAAACATACCCATTTTTGCTTTCCGGGATAATGTTCTCGACTTCCACACATTTTTCAAGGCTCCCAAAATTTTCGCCCCCTCCCCCACCCTATGATCCACTTCCGCTTCCATGGTTCCATCCGCTGACAGATCCACTCCAAGATATCTAAAACACTTCACTTCCTCCAGTTTTTCACCATTCAAACTCACCTCCCAATATATATATATATATATATATATATATATATTTTTTTTTTTTTTTTTTTTTTTTTTTTTGCTTTGTCGCTGTCTCCCGCGATTGCGAGGTAGCGCGAGGAAACAGACGAAAGAAATGGCCCACCCCACCCCCATACACATGTATATACATACGTCCACACACGCAAATATACATACCTACACAGCTTTCCATGGTTTACCCCAGACGCTTCACATGCCCTGATTCAATCCACTGACAGCACGTCAACCCCGGTATACCACATCGCTCTAATTCACTCTATTCCTTGCCCTCCTTTCACCCTCCTGCATGTTCAGGCCCCGATCACACAAAATCTTCTTCACTCCATCTTTCCACCTCCAATTTGGTCTCCCTCTTCTCCTCGTTCCCTCCACCTCCGACACATATATCCTCTTGGTCAATCTTTCCTCACTCATTCTCTCCATGTGCCCAAACCATTTCAAAACACCCTCTTCTGCTCTCTCAACCATGCTCTTTTTATTTCCACACGTCTCTCTTACCCTTACGTTACTTACTCGATCAAACCACCTCACACCACACATTGTTCTCAAACATCTCATTTCCAGCACATCCATCCTCCTGCGTACCACTCTATCCATAGCCCACGCCTCGCAACCATACAACATTGTTGGAACCACTATTCCTTCAAACATACCCATTTTTGCTTTCCGAGATGATGTTCTCGACTTCCACACATTCTTCAAGGCTCCCAGAATTTTCGCCCCCTCCCCCACCCTATGATCCACTTCCGCTTCCATGGTTTCATCCGCTGCCAGATCCACTCCCAGATATCTAAAACGCTTCACTTCCTCCAGTTTTTCTCCATTCAAACTCACCTCCCAATTGACTTGACCCTCAGCCCTACTGTACCTAATAACCTTGCTCTTATTCACATTTACTCTTAACTTTCTTCTTTCACACACTTTACCAAACTCAGTCACCAGCTTCTGCAGTTTCTCACATGAATCAGCCACCAGCACTGTATCATCAGCGAACAACAACTGACTCACTTCCCAAGCTCTCTCATCCCCAACAGACTTCATACTTGCCCCTCTTTCCAAAACTCTTGCATTCACCTCCCTAACAACCCCATCCATAAACAAATTAAACAACCATGGAGACATCACACACCCCTGCCGCAAACCTACATTCACTGAGAACCAATCACTTTCCTCTCTTCCTACACGTACACATGCCTTACATCCTCGATAAAAACTTTTCACTGCTTCTAACAACTTGCCTCCCACACCATATATTCTTAATACCTTCCACAGAGCATCTCTATCCACTCTATCATATGCCTTCTCCAGATCCATAAATGCTGCATACAAATCCATTTGCTTTTCTAAGTATTTCTCACATACATTCTTCAAAGCAAACACCTGATCCACACATCCTCTACCACTTCTGAAACCACACTGCTCTTCCCCAATCTGATGCTCTGTACATGCCTTCACCCACTCAATCAATACCCTCCCATATAATTTACCAGGAATACTCAACAAACTTATACCTCTGTAATTTGAGCACTCACTCTTATCCCCTTTGCCTTTGTACAATGGCACTATGCACGCATTCCGCCAATCCTCAGGCACCTCACCATGAGTCATTCATACATTAAATAACCTTACCAACCAGTCAATAATACAGTCACCCCCTTTCTTAATAAATTCCACTGCAGTACCATCCAAACCTGTTGCCTTGCCGGCTTTCATCTTCCGCAAAGCTTTTACTACCTCTTCTCTGTTTACCAAATCATTTTCCCTAACCCTCTCACTTTGCACACCACCTCGACCAAAACACCCTATATCTGCCACTCTATCATCAAACACATTCAACAAACCTTCAAAATACTCACTCCATCTCCTTCTCACATCACCACTACTTGTTATCACCTCCCCATTTGTACCCTTCACTGAAGTTCCCATTTGCTCCCTTGTCTTACGCACTTTATTTACCTCCTTCCAGAACATCTTTTTATTCTCCCTAAAATTTAATGATACTCTCTCACCCCAACTCTCATTTGCCCTTTTTTTCACCTCTTGCACCTTTCTCTTGACCTCCTGTCTCTTTCTTTTATACATCTCCCACTCAATTGCATTTTTTCCCTGCAAAAATTGTCCAAATGCCTCTCTCTTCTCTTTCACTAATACTCTTACTTCTTCATCCCACCACTCACTACCCTTTCTAATCAACCCACCTCCCACTCTTTTCATGCCACAAGAATATATATATATATATATATATATATATATATATATATATATATATATATATATATATATATATATATATATATATCCCTGGGGATAGGGGAGAAAGAATACTTCCCACGTATTCCCTGCGTGTCGTAGAAGGCGATTAAAAGGGGAGGGAGCGTGGGGCTGGAAATCCTCCCCTCTCGTTTTTTTTTTTAATTTTCCAAAAGAAGGAACAGAGAATTGGGCCAGGTGAGGGTATTCCCTCAAAGGCCCAGTCCTCTGTTCTTAACGCTACCTCGCTAATGCGGGAAATGGCGAATAGTTTGAAAGAAAAAGAAAGAATATATATATATATATATATATATATATATATACTTTTTTTTGCATACTATTTGCCATTTCCTGCATTAGGGAGTTAGCGTATATATATTCTATCAGAAATCCAGTCATTAGTGAACATTAAAACAATATTTGACAAACTGGCGCTGCCCTAAGACAGAGGCATTTACTTATTTTTTTGAGGGGAAGGTTACATATAGTGCAGCTTTTCTCCAGATTGATGAATGTATTAGAGGTGAGTAATGCTGTGGGTTAACATGGATTTTGTGGTAGACTGAGGATCAAAGAGAGCTTTATTTTCTTTTCAAAAGCTGTGCAGACAGCATGTTATATGTTTTCTAGTCAATAGAGGGACTTTTGATCCGTTATTCATGATTACAGACTTCATGGGAAAAAGTCTCATGAAGGCAGATTTTTTGTATTTCATATATTTTTTCTTTATTTAACAGAACTCTTTCCTTGGAACAGGTTGCATATACAATGTACCAGATGGGCTGCTATGAGATATCTTTGGGTGATACTATTGGTGTGGGGACTCCTGGTAGCATGCGAAGAATGTTAGAGGAAGTGTTGACTGTCTTGCCACCAGATGTACTGGCAGTTCATTGTCATGATACCTATGGCCAAGCCTTGCCAAATATTTTAACAGCTCTTCAGGTAAGGTCAGATCTTTGATACAGGTGATCAATTTGGAAATTCCACAGCAAAAGCTGTTACCTGAAATACTTGGAGAATAATTCCTTTTGGATAACAAAATTTCCAGTTATTCAAAGTTTTTTAATCTAATAAAACATTCAGAAGTTGTAATATTTCAGAATATTTAATATATTTGTAAACATTTTTTGTAGAAGAAATATTAATATAATACATGTAAGCAAATAAATAAATTACATTGAAGTAATTCATAAGTGCCACCTTGGACTCACCCTTAAGCTAGCCTTTTACACAAGTCCATCTTCTTTTGGGGGCTTTTAAACATTCCTCTTCATGTGAGACATATATGTCTTCAAGAAGCTGTCATTTAATTGCTGGCTATGCGTGAGAGGGGCCATTGTCCACGACAGTAATTCAGGGTGCACAAAATACACAATGTGCAAGATCAGCACATAACACAACTCTAGAAAGCACACGAGAGATGGTAAACAATCACCAGTGCCACTTTCTTTTATACATCTCCCAGTCATTTGCACTCCTTCCTTGTAAGTATTGTCCAAATGCCTCTCATTTCTCATTCGCTCACAACTTTACTCTTTCATCCTACCACTCACTTCTTTTTTCTGATCTGCCCACGTCCCACCTTTCTGCCACTTGCATCTTTTGCACATGCCATCACTGCTTACCTAAATACCTCCCATTCTTCACCCACTCCCCTCATGTCATTTGCTCTCACCTTTTGCCATTTTACTCTCAGCCTCTCATGGTACTTCCTCACACAAGTCTCCTAACCTAGCTCACTTACTCTCACCACTCTTTTCTCCCCAACATTCTCTCTTCTTTTTTGAAAACATCTGCAAATCTTCACCTTCACCTCCACAAGATAGTGATCAGACATCCCTCCAGCTGCCCCTCTCAGCACATTAACATCTGAAAGTCTCTCTTTTACATGCCTATTAATTAACACATAATCTAATAAGGCCCTTTGACCATCTCTTCTCCTCAATTATGTATATTTATGTATATCTCTCTTTAAACCAGGTATTCCCAATCGCCAGTCTTTTTTCAGCACACAGATCCACCAGCTCTTCACCATTTCCATTCACAACACTTGATACCCCATGTACACCAATTATACCCTCAACTGCCACATTGCTCACTTTTGCATTAAAATTTTCCATCACTAATACCCGGTCTCATGCACCAAAGCTACTGACACACTCACTCAGCTACTCCCAAAACACTATCCCCCTCTCATGATCTTTCTTCTCATGACCAGGTGCATAAGCATCAATAATCACCCAGCTCTCTCCATCCACTTTCAGTTTTACCCACATCAGTCTAGAATTTACTTTCTTACACTTTATCACACACTCCCACAACTGCTTTAGGTGTAGTGCTACTCCGTCCTAAGTTCTTGTCCTCTCACCAACCCCTGGCTCTATTCCTAAGACTTTTCCAAATTATTCTTCCCCTTTACCCTTAGAGCTTCGTTTCACTCAGAGCCAGAACATCCAGGTTTATTTCCTCAAACATTCTACGTATCTCTCCTTTCTTCTCATCTTGGTTACATCTGCACACATTCAGACACCCCAATCTCAGCCTTCGAAGAGGATGAGCACTCCCTGCTTAAGTCCTCCTTCTGTTTCCCCTTTTAGGAATTGAAATACAAGGAGGGGAGGGTTTCCAGCCCTAAACTTCCTCCCCCTTTAGTTGCCTTCCACAACATGTAGGGAATACATGGGAAGTATTCTTTCTCCCCTATCCCTGTCTTAGAATATGAATGAATATTCCATTTCAGTGTAGATGAAGGCTGTTTGCTGTTTGACTTTTCGTTGTAGCAATGTTAATTCAACATCTTTACATATAATCTTATTGTTTCAGATGGGAATCAATGTAGTGGATGCCTCTGTAGCAGGACTAGGAGGTTGCCCATATGCTCATGGAGCCTCAGGTAATGTAGCAACTGAGGATGTTGTGTATATGCTTGAAGGACTACAGATAGAAACTGGTGTTGATCTAGATAAACTTATTGATGCTGGAAATTACATTTGCAAATTCCTAAAAAGACCAAATTTAAGTAAGGTAAGTTGTGCCAAGACAAAGTGCTGAAGTACTTATGTGATGCATCTATTACATTAGATAATAGGAAACTCATTGTGAAATGTGTTGATTTCCTTTTGTAAAAAAGGCTATCACTAAAATTTGCACTTGGTGTTTTCAGTATCCTGTGAAGCTTATGAAAGACTGAACCCTGTGTAATCAGATTATCTAGTAAACCAATTTTGTTGGAAACTATGAACAGATGGTACACAGCAAACAATTGTAAATTGTGTTGGGTGTAGTTGTATCAGTACAAAATTACATTATTTACTGTTATGTAGATATCAGAAGGAGCAAATGTCCATGTAGTGCAAAATTTATTAAATATACTACATGGTAGAGTTTACACAATGTACAGGATAAAACAGATCTGTCGTAATTGCCATTAAGTATTTTTTAAACATAATCTCTGTGATACGTAGTATTTAGTAGTATTCTGTGGCATGTAATGTTTTGAATTTCAAGACCTTATCTCCAGCCTTTCTCGATGGAATTACCCATGTTGTACAATGCTTATATCTCTGGTCTTGAATTTTACCCCTACAGAAAAACTTCTGATCTCTTCCTGAGGGTTGTTACTTGGTGGTGAAAAGGAAACAGTTGTATGATTTACATGATTTACAAATGATAAAATTTTTTTTATTCCCCAAAAGCAAGTATGGTGCAGCGACCATTCAGCTAGTTTCAAAATATAGCTACTGAAGTGCTGGGCTGAGTTCTGTAGTCAATAGATTTAGAGATACAAAGCTCATTCTTTGCATAGAAATTTTAGTAAGGAATTTTAGTATTATTTATTAAAGACATAATTATACTGATCATTGTCTATTTCAACTTTAAAAGTAGTGTGTAAATCATTAACATTTTTCATAATATCTGTTTATCCAGACACTGCTGTCTTAAATCATTAATATAAATGAAATGTCAGACTCCTGTACATGATTAGTAGGACTGAATTGGCAATTGCTGTAGGTTTATTATTTTGAACCTGTAATGTATTTTTTCAAACAGATTTCATAATATATGTTATATATGTAATGTTGTGTGATTGTTTTAGTGTTTAGTAAAAGTTGTTGCTGGTCTCCATGATCTGATCAATGGAAATATTTTGAAATTCAACAGCAGTGGTAAATAAACTTTATTTTAAATATTCAACAGTGACAGAATATAGGTAAATTATCTTAGTATGCAGTCCTTTAGTTAGTACCTTTAATGATTGGAACAGATACCAGGAAACCACATATATTGCACACTGGAATAGCCACTGTGGTGGTAGCCCCAGTCAAATTACATAAAGCAAGTGCCACATTTAGCCACTTAAGCCTGGTTTTGAAATGTCACTCTCAGTGAACTTTCTAGTGCATATTTTGTGTGGTATAATCTTGCTGTACAGTAACTGGTTAGGTAGGTAAAAAACTGCTATATTTGTCACAAGGTATCACATTTTGTCCAGCACTGATTTCGCTTCAGTGAAGATCTTGTAACATTACACATGCCATGCTTTTTATGTGAACTCTATTAAAACTGCCAAATTTGGAATACATATTAGTAACATTCATAACATTGCCCATTACTTAAAATGATCTGGAGTAAGGTGCCTGCCACCAGTAACACTTCCTCTACTGCTCAGAAACCTTAAGAGATCATTAGATATCTTTCTCTTTCATAACCTGTCTTTCATAACCTGAATGACTAGCTCCTGCTGCAATCCTTATCAAAAACCCAGGCATCAGAATTCCATAATCTTCAGAAACCCAGAAAATTGTTAGTTTCAAGATAAAATTTTTGACTTGCATTTGATGCATTATTCACTTTCATTATACAAATTGAAAGATGTGCACATACCTATTATGCAAAAAATAGTACAAGAAGGTTACTGTCATATTGAAATAATAGCTCTGCCTAGGCCAACATACTCTCCAGAGTATTGCACAAAAATTCTTCAAACCTAGGAAGGTTTGGATGGAACTTTGGAGAATCTTCGTGTCACCTGACTGAACCCTTTCCATCTTTCTCTACCTCTCATTTAAGGTAGTTCCCTTAAATCTGTGCTGATGCATATACCATTGTGTTTCCCCTTAAAGCATATTTAGATGATGTTTTCTATTAGGATCATGGTTTGAACTTTTAGTACTTACCTTCACATTGGAGAGAAGCCCTTCTTTTAGCACTTACCTTCACATTGGAGAGAAGCCCTTATTTTAGCACTTACCTTCACATTGGAGAGAAGCCCTTCTTTGTATTCTGTAGTGTTGTGATGGAATGTTATTGACAGTGCTGCCCTATGGCTACTTACAGTCAGTATATTATTCTAGTCTAGTTTATATAAGTAGAACAGAGGTAATCGTTTCTGCTTTGTTGTGAATTTCTTTCCCATACAAGTTATTCATTGGTCCTTATAACCATTTCCACTTAATATCTACTGTATGCAATATGATACAAAGTTGTTTCAGTTCCCATTTTGCTGTGAAGTTCCTTTCCTTATGAGGCTATTCATAAGGAAAAGACTGAAAGAACAAAAGTTGATCTAATCTCTGCTCTGTTTAGTAAGTCTTTTCCCCAATGTAGTCATGCACAGCTCGTTATAAATAGTTCATGTGGAACAAACAGATAGAGTGAGAGCAACATCAACTTTATGTGGAACACACAGTTAGAGCCTAGCAGTGTAAGTTAAAGGCTAGGGTGGATCAACAGCATACTTTCTTTTAAGTGTGGCATGGCATTCTTTCCTCCCTCCGTAAGACAGTCCTTTAAGGTTCAACAGACCCTTTATTAATTTCCAGCTTTTGTTGTTCAAGCTGTGGGGTCATATTCAGAATGTTGAGCATTTTGTTTGTTCGAACTTGGGGATTATGGATGGTTTAATACCGCTGGAATAGGATCTAATGGTATTATTCCATCCTTTAGCTCTTTGAGTGCAGTATCAGATTTCAAGAGCATTCTCTGTGTAATTTCCCTGTGAAAAAATTTAATTTTGATTTTTTCTTGCTTTTTCATCATCATAAAACCATGAAGTTTGGAAATCCTGGTTGGATTCTTTAGGACTACACTTTTCATGTTCCTCATTTAGATGTCATGTTTCTTTCCTGGGGATTTATCTTTCTCAAATTTACTAATGTTCTCATTATTATTAGGGCTTTGAAGGATTTGCACTAATGGCCTTACTGATTGTATTGTTTAGCAAAGGGTAACTTTTTAAATTTCAAAACTTTATGTAACAAAATGTGCGAGAAGATTTTCCATCCTCCATTAACTCCGGTTTGCAGCCACTTTAAAAAAGTACGTAGTCTTATACAGCACACATCAAAGGAAGGAAAGTAGATCTAAGAAATGGTTAACTTAGTACTATAATCATATATGAGACAAACAACTGTGCTGCCCCTCCTCCTTAACTTCTTACAGGAAGTTTGACGAGTCTAACTTTTTATCTTTAATGGGCAGATGCATTTCTAGAGTCTTGTATGTTAATATATACTTTATTGAAAATTTTGAAATTTCTTATGTTGGTGTCCAGTGCAGCTTGTGTGGACTGTGAAGCAAGGAGTTCCATGGCATACACATTTGTCACAATGCAAAGGTAAAATTTTATTCTTAATTCATGGTCTGATGTTCACTGCTTTATTTTCATCATCGTTTTCTGAAAGTTTCAACCTCTTTGAGTCTTTTGTTCTCTTCAACCACATTTAATATGCTCATCCTGCCTTTCCACACTAATGTTGACTTTCCAGTACTTTACATATACTAATTTGTTTTGATAGGTTGTGAAAAATGAGAACAGCTTGGTGGAATGATGTTGATTACATGATAACAGCTGACACTTTAACTTGTTCTTTCACTAATTGAAGTGACATATTGTAGGGAAGAAGGGTCTACCTCTTCTGATTTCTGGGGTCTGCTTTAACCATCATGAGTAGTACAACTACTAAACATGCGTTCACAGATAGAATTCTGCTGCTTGTGAGGATGCCACATGAAATGACATTGTTAACTCTGCCCAGCATCCATGATTGAATTAGTGTGAACTGTAATTTCAGTGCT